>NC_046161.1:7380905-7575742 GCF_011064425.1 Rattus rattus
TGCTGCTGTTCTTTTTTGTAAAAACTAAGAAAATTTAGAGTTAACAAAGTATTAGTTAGTCTTTCCCTGAAGGAATTTGATCTCCCTTTTTGTTTAATAAGCATCAATTTTAAGGTACAATTGACACTTTCTATAACTGCTTTTCCTTTGTAATCGTGTGTTATACCAGTTGAATGCTTATTAAAATATGCAAAGAATTACTTCATCTTATTGGATACATAGGCAAAAATATTGTCAGTTTTAATTTGTACATATATCTCCACAATTACCATTATTTCTGATAAATGTATTATTATACAATCAGTCTTTTCAGAACTTAAAACAGTTGCCCATTGATACACTTATTACATGTTGATGGTATGGTGTATAATTTTAAGCTTCTAACACATTTCTTATTTACACTTGTTTAATTTTGTAATTTCCTTTGGTTAATGGATCTGACAAACCTGTATGAGACTCAGTATGACCCATATATAATGGAGAGATTCTACTTCTGATGGCCTGTTCCAATTGTACAAATAACAAAGTCATTTCTGCATCATCAGGTTCAAATTCAGCAGTATTTATGTGCAAAGTAACACTTTATGCATATAAAGAATCAGTAATTATGTTAAGGCATTTATGATAATCTCATAATATCATAAGGATTGCTTATGATTGTGGTTTTTGAACTGAGGTACATGGACTTTAGAGTACCTTGCTTATTTTATCTGACATAACCTGCCATCCTCATCCTGTTTGTATCTGTAGTAAATGTTGATTCCTCTGGAATTGACATTCTTTTCACAGTATATGGAAGAATCCAAGTAGTTCTTTTTATAAACTGTGTACATTTGCTTTTCTGATATTTCTTAGTAATTTCACCCAAGTAGTTACTATAAGCTGTTAACTTAACTTCATTGATAACCAATAGTGATATAATCTTAGCATTTATAAGAGGTACTACAGTTTTAGCTGGGTGTGTTACTGAAAATTGTACCTTTTATAATTAGTTCAGAAAACATTTTCTGTAGTAAATATATCAAATAATCCCAGCATAGGGTTTCTTCCCTGCCTAGCACCATTTATGTTCCCAGATGAAACACACTCACAATACTTAATTTTTAATATGCATTAGGCAACACAAAAGCTAGGCAACTGCCTACCCTCCATGCTGTTACAATCTGTCTTCCCAATGATACCTGGAATTATCACCTACTATGTTTAGTTGTTCCATCTGGGCTGCTCTTAGGTTCAGTTGGCCAGCCCACATGGCCATGTTCTATTGGACTCAGTCCATGGTGGCTCAGGCTCGCCATCCTTCACATTCTTCTTCTTTCATGGCTGCATTCTCTTTATTCTCTTCTCCCTCCTTGTGATCTCCTCTCTTCAAGTCTGAAAACCTCCCTCCCCATCTACATCTCTTCTCCACAGCTACTGGTTATTGGCATCTTTATTCACCAATCAGAATTAACTTCGGGACAATGTCTCAAAGACTATGCAGATTCCACATCTTGGGGGCCCACATTTAACATTGCAATAGACAGTAGAAGACAAAATTTCAATAATTCCTTTTTTAGTTCAATAAAAAACTCTTTTCTCCCACAGATAAATTGAACACAATGGTAACAATATGAAAATTATAAGGTATGTTACACACTTAAAATGTCCAGTCCATCATATTTGGAAATTTACCTAAGGATTCTATTGTCTATCCTAACTTAATGAGTTTACAGTTCTGTACCTCAATCATGTTTGATTTTGACTTGACTATGTGTTCAAATCTGGAATATCTTCTTTAATGCTTAAGTTCAATTATGACACTACAAATAGTGTTCGACCACAGAAGAAATTTGAGAAGGAATTAAATATTACATGAATATGCAGAAAGCACAAAGAGATGGCTTCCAAAAACAATTGGCAGAGACAGGTGAGTGCCTGGACAGTCCCTAATACTTTTTATAACACTGGGGCATCTATTTTCAGCTTTAGGGCCCAGAACATCTGACATTTTTTAAGTGAATCAGGAATTATAAAGGACTAGTTCACACTGTATTTGCAGAGTTTTACTATCCACTATGTTGCATCCATTTGTCCTTTTTTGACAGTATTCTGTCTGTAGATGATATTAGGGCATTTCTTGCCCAGTGGCTAGCTTGTCACAATTAAAGCAAATCCATATGGATGCATTGATGCTGAATATCTTCTTTGAAATGGAATAGGGGTACTGTCATGAAAAAATTTGTCTTATAATCAAAAGATCTTTTAATAATGAATGGATTTTAAATGCTATATGTAGATCTCTGACATTTTTGAAGACAATCTATGTATATACAACCCAATGAATTGTTAAGCATGAATTATTTTTAGCTATTTATTATTTGAATAACCTTTAACACATTTTGTTGTAATTAACTAAATTAGAATCTAATATGACCACGAGTTTCACAATCTATTAACTTGCATTAATTAATCATGCTAAACAGTTTGTAATAGCAGCTATTTAAAGGACTGAATGTAAGCCTTGTATTTTTAAATGAGTTGCATAGGTACAATGCCTATCTAAGTGTAAACCAAATAACTAAATGAATCTCCTCCTTCGAGTTTTTCTGGAATAGCCTGTGACCACCAGCATAGTATAATTCTTTGTGTTGTTAAATATAGCTTCTAAATTGTGTTTGTCAGAGTCAGCCAACAAAATATTTTACATTGAAGAAATTGCTTTTGGATTATTTCTAATGGTTATTGCACAAAAATATTGACATAAAGTTGGATTATTTAACATTCTCTGTGGAAGTACCTTCCAATAGTCCCTTTTTATTAGATGAACATTGTTCAGAGTAGGTAATGAGAAAGCAAAACTTTCATTACCCTGCTCATGCAAGGGTATTGTGTAAAAGCAATATTTCAAGTCAATTATTATTATTGACCATGATCTTGGTAACAAATATATCAAAGAAAGTCCAGGCTGTAAATTAACCATTGGTTGAATACTTTGCTGTTAAATACATTCTCATGTTTCATTTACCTGACTTATTATATTTTTACAACATACACGGGGGGATTCCTTGTGCTGGTAGATTCTTCTATATGTCGAGCCTCCAAATAGTCTTGTATTAATTGTTCAACTTCAGTTTTTCTGTTGTTATGGACCATTGTTCTTGCAAAAATGGTTTTGGATTACCAGTTTTAGGGGCAAGACTGTTGATATATCAGCCATGGCTCCTTTAATTAATTTGGACAACCAAACCCTGTGATGTCCTGTGTTTGTACAATGGACACAGATTTTGTTATTTCTTGATCACCTGTCTCAATATCTTATCCAGGGCATCTACCATATAATCCCTAATTTCCACACTTTCTGTCTTTCAAATTCAGGAGTACACCATTCATATAAAAGATCCCTTCCCCATAAATGTATGGGTATGTCGTGCACATCATGTCTCAACTTCCATGTTTGTCCTTCTGGTCTAACACAGTTAATACATTGCACACTTTGTTTAATTCATCATAATTTACCAAATTCAATAACTGTGTTTAAACCTTATAAAATAGCCAAGCCAGAATCTGATACTTTCAGGAAATTATATTAATGTCAAGTCCTGTATCCACCAAAACTTCTATTTCAATATCATTCATTTGTACCATTGTACAATTTGGGTCTCTCATCATTAACCACTGTTTGCCAGAACACAGGTTTTCTAGTACTCCCAGAAGCCCCAGTTCTTTCTCCTGAAGCACACTTGCCTCTAATGTGAGGAGTCAACATCTGACCAATTTTACCCCCTGGATTAATCTACATAAGCACCATTTCATATGAACCATGATTTAAATTTCTACATTGCTATCCCCTTCTACTATACTTGGATGCAAAATAAATCTTTGAGAAGTTAATCCATTTCTTCCCAAGATTATTCATACTGCCCCTGAAGGTCAATACATACCAGTGATTAACTTGTAACAGTCAGCTTTTGGGGATAATGTAGGAGGCCTATCTGTGGCTACATCCAAAGCTGGACCTCCTTGCATAGCATGTGTAAAATCAGAAATACTTAAGTTTTGAATTTCTTGTTTACTTATCTTCTACTTGACCAAAGGAAGACAGATCACACTTTTTGCTTCAGGGCCTCAAACTGACATCCCCCTCTCTTCATTTCTTGGTGGCAAGAGGTTACCTCATCCATCTCTCTTAGACAGACAATCCTTTGACCAATGTTTGCCCTTTCCACTGAAGATACAATACTCTGGAAGCCTTTGTGGTTCATAGCAGCCAGAACCTGTTTTTTGTCTTCTATGGATATCCTATTCTACAGAGTAGGTTTACCTGCTATTTTGAGCTCTGAATCTTCTATCCTTACAATTTCTTCAGAAATGACCAAATTAACCACAATTAAAGAATTGGGCATTTTGATTCCTGACACTTCTGGATATGAGAAGACATTGTTCAGTTATGACATTATCAGATCAGATTTGCTCTTATAGGTCAGCATAATGCCCTTCACTGAGCAGTTGGTCTTTAGTAACAGTTATGCCCCTTTTTCATATTACATTGTTCTATTTTGTGGCACTGTGCCTCCACAACAAACACTGTGATTGTTGTCTGGCTTCTAACACAGCTGAACCCAATCCCTTCCAATCTTGGGGAATAACTGCAAGCTGCATAGTCTCATTACTTATATTTTTTAACAAATGGAGAAGGAAAGTCATACAGTAAAACAGCCTCCTTAAAATGCTTTAGGTATAGCATTTCTAAGGAATGCCATGTACACTCATTATAAGCATGACCATCATTGTTAGCAGGCATATGCTGCACAAAGACGAGGAAGGCTGACAGACCCTGTGTAACCCCAAGCAAAGTATTTGGTGGTGCGCTTGACTGACTCACTGTCCCTGTACTGCCTTCTGCACATACTGGCTCCTTGTGCTATTTTGTGAACCTCAGAAACCAACATTTCCAATCTATCAAAACCAGCCTTTTCCTCTACCACATTAGAAGTGGAGTTATCCATTATGCCTAAGCCACTTTGAGTGACACCTGTAGGCATAGATTTAACAAGAACCCTACTTTAATAAGAGTTCTTAATACTTCAGCATTCCTTCTAGCCTAGCAAACAAATGTAGGGGAGAAATATAGTTAAAAGGATGAGGGGATTGTGTGTCTGTGCTCCACTTCACCACTAGAGTACATGAACTCCACCCAGACAGACGGAACATAGGGGTGCTAAGCTAACATTCTTCCTCTCCACCATCTGGGCATGAGGCTAACCTGTAGCTCCCAAATTTTGGGCACCCACATTTGACTAGGGACAAGAGGAGTTGGGAATAAGACTGGTGGGCTGGTGGGCTGATGATGAGCTCAGGGTAGGGGGAACTCCAGTTTAGCTCAGGGGTGAGGGTGGGGCATAGAGGGGCCTTCTGTGGGAGACTAAGGTAGGATGGTTTGGTAAAGAAAGCTCCACCCACGGTGGTTCTTGATGAGAGAGACGGTCCATGCCTGTTCAAATTGTATACTAATGTGGGAAATGAATGCATATAACTTATGCAGGGAGGACCAGAGATTAAATACCTTTGCAGGAAAGAATGTCCAGGAAGGGAAGCTTATTGGCTGAACTCTTCAGGCCCCTTTAGATACCTCATTAGCATGGAGAATTCTTGACTCTATGCTACATGACCAGGTGCTATGGTCATTTTGTCATGGTCATGTGCCCCAGGAGAAGAACCAAGTCAGGAGCAGATTCAAATGCCTACCATTATAAACCATGAGACTTGCTGGGAATTGTTAATCTTCTTGAACTTAGCAGTTTTTCTGAACCATTCCACTTGCACCACAGGGGATATGAACATGTTTCAAATTAGTTCTTGGGTCAATTCCAATATTTGTTGTCATGATATCAATGGTCCAGTCCAACCGGCAAATAATAAACATGAATCAGTTGCAGTGACTTGTTCCAGAAGAATGGTCATAAAGATCATGAAAGCAACTAGAAACAGCCAGAATATCTTGAGAAAGACTTTGGTGATTTTTGTTTTTCTCTATGAAGTCAGAACGACAATCAGTGAAGACCAGCAAAGCATCTGAATGCACACAAATGCAAGAGCATCATTCACTGTCTGTTATGATTTACTAATATTCTTTCCAAACACCACTCATCCTCTCATGTCTCTGCTTCAGGGAAACATGCTTTCATAAGACAGCTTCCAGAAAATTATCTCTAGAAACAACCGAGTCTTCAAAGAAATCAGAAATTTCTACTTTAGGATCCATAGAGTGACAGGATCTGGGCCTGAACATCAACTCTATGAATATTCATTTCCTTTCTCTTAATTGTTTTATATGACTCTCAATAATTTTGTAGTCTTTTTTATTGCTTATTTTATTTCTTTACCTTTCAAATGTTACCCTATCCCCCGTTTCCTCTCTATAAACTCTCTCCTCCAGTCTCTCCCTCTGACTCTATGAGAGTACTCCTCCACCTACCTTCCCACTCCTGCCTCGGCGCCCTAGCATTACCTTACTCTGGGTCATTGATCCTCCACTGGACGGAGGGACTCCCCTCCCAATGATAACTGATAAGAAAATTCTCTGCTACTTATCTAGCTGGAACTATGGGTACCCCCATTTCTACACTTTGGTTGGAGGTTTAGTCCATTGGAGCTTTGGAGAGCTCTTGTTGGTTGATGATGTTCTTCTTATGGAATTCCAAACCCCTATAGCTCCTTCAGTCCTTGCCCCAATTTCTCCATTGTGGTCCATGGGCTCACTCTGATAGCCATGTGCATCCACATATGTTTTGGTCAAGCTCTGCCAGAGCCTCTCAGGGGACAACTATACCAGATTCCTGTCAATAAGTGCTTCTAGGCATCAGCAATAGTGTCTGGTTTTGTGTCTACAGATGGGATGGATCTCTAGGTGGGGTAGTCTCTAGATGGCCTTTTCTTCAGTCACTATTCAAGTTTTTGTCTCTGCATTTCCCATTGACAGGAGGAATTCTGTACAAATATTTGTGAGGTGGGTGTGTGGCCATATTCTTCATATCCACTGGATATGGTTTCTATAGGTTCTCTCTCCCCTTTGTTGGGTATTTCAGCTAATGTCCTGCCTGTTGGGTCCTGGAAAACTCTTAGTTCCTGGGCAACTTGGACATTCTAGTGTCTACCTCCAGTTCTTCCTCCCTCACTGCTACATACCTTCTTTCAAATCCTGAATCTGTACTTCTCCTCCATCTCCTCCCATATCTGAACTGGCTCCCCCTATAACTTCCCCCTACCTTCTCTCTCTCTCTCTCAGATCCCTCTACTTTCTGAGATTATTTTATTCACCCTTCTGAGTAGCACTATAGCATCCGCACTTTGGAGTGGTCTTCTATCTTCTTGGGTTTCATATGGTCCATGAGTTGTGTTGTGGGTATTCTAATCTTCTTTTTGGCTAAGAGCTATTTATCAGTGAGTATATGCTATGTGCGTTCTCTTGTGACTGGTTTACCTCCAGAATGAAATTTTGTATACATTTTCATATATCCCTTTCCTAAGTTGAAAAAATAATGACTTAATCACATCACAATGAAAGTGTTAGACGTAATGTGTCTTGAGTCTCCGAAGCAGAAATTGTCCAAAAACTTATAGGTATTGTTTTCTACTATATAAATCCAATTGAAATATGAAATGTTCCCATGAGCTGATGTGTTTGAACACTTGTTTCCCTGCTTCTGATGCGGTTTTGGGAGGTTGTGCATCCTTTGAAAGGTGGACCATTACAGACTATATCCCTCTGGAACTATGAATCAACACTAACCCTTTCTCTTACAGCCTACTTCTGTAAAGTGTTTTATCACAGAAATAGCCAAGAGGCTAATTCAGGTAGATGAGGTGTATTTCCAGTGATGTGGCAGTAACTCCTTGTTCATGTGTTATGCTAAACAATACCATGTGTGTTCTACTAAGTAGACATCATAATTAACAAAATCTTCTGTGACATCATAATTAAGAACATCCTTTGGAACATGAGGCTTACAGCCTTTAAATGCCACACAGTGAGATGCTTCTCCTATATTACTGTGAGAACAGGAAGTTAGAGTTTTCTTCTGACATCTAGGAACTGTCTGGTAACCTGACAATCACAAGTTAATGGAGAGAATAATAGGGTTCTATGCTATAAAATCCCTCATTATTTTATTTTACTTCTTGTTTTTCTTTTCTTTCCCTAAAGCTACAGATGACTTTCTGGGATTCAAAAGAAATTCATGCTATTTTCTCCCTTTTGCACTTGTTTAGGATTATGGAATCTATGGTTTTATTTTAGGCATTTATAGAGACAGACACATGATAAAGACCATTTTGAAGGTAATGTGTACAATATTTGGCCAGTGACATTTCTTTTAAGCAATGCCCTTCCAGCTCATTTGCCTCATGAAATAGAACTATAGAGTATATACTTTTATTATCTAACACTTTATGAAGCAGTGCCACTAATATATTGTCTCAATTAAACATTTTTGTGATTAAAAATGTTCTCTGTGAAGTAAATGCACTATAATTTACTTCAACATATTAAAAAGAGTATAAACCAGAAGTAAATATTCCCACTCCGATATTCAACATACTTGTCCCAAAGCAAAAAGCCCATTGCCTATTGTCATTATGGTCTTTGAGGATGTTCAAATAACTTATTTGGCAAAATTACACTAAACATACACATTTATTATTAGATATATATTAACTATATATCTAAATTATTTCAGATTTAACTTTTCCACTTAGATTATGGAGTCATGTTAATTTAAAACCAGAAGTAATCATCTCTTCCTGTAATGTCAACAGAGTCACAATTTTTATTTTTGTATTTTATCAAAGCACACTGCATTTAATGTGTCCATTCCATGAGGCACAAAAATAAATACAGTTCACCTTCATCTTTAACCTAGGGATATCCTTTTTAAGTGTGATCCTGATTCCAACTCATGGTGGGTGTTTAATGAGATCTACAGTTGGAAACTACATGCCATGGTGAGACAGCAGCAGGGGAGACTACAGCATGAATTTACATCAGTTTCCAAGACAACCTAGACAGGATCCTTTCAGTCCTGATAACTCATTCTGAGAGCATGGAGTGATATTCACTGCTCCACAATCAGTTCATCCAACCATGTCAAGGTTTTGCTATGTTTCCCTCTACACAGATACCATCAGGACACCTTGGCTGCTATAAGATGATGTCATAATGAACTAAGGATTAGATAATCTTCAACTGAAGTTAGGATTTATTTGGTCAGAATTCCCTTACTCTTAAGCAGTTCTCAGAAGCTACATGTTCCTATTCTAGAGTGTTAAATTTTCCCTGCCTTCTGCCCTCATTAGGCAAATAATTGCAATTTGTTTCTTGAAAATTTCTCTTGCAAATGTACATATATAATAAATGTATATATTTGCAAGTTGCCCAGGTTTTGTTAGTCAGTTTTTTAAAAATGTTATTGATTGCAACTGTGTCTGTATGGAGAAAACACAGAAATAAATTTATTTAAAATGAAAGGCTCTATTCATAACAAGTTTTTAAATATTTTATAACCTGGTAATTTTCTTTCAATATTTTAGGCCCCAGTTGGCTATGCCTGGGAGTTAGTATTCATCTTCATCCCACAGCTTAGTGAAAGCAAGAGCAGTAGCTTATGACTGAAATCCCCAATCCTGCTATACAGAGCATATAAATCATTGAAAACTATTCTTCTTATAAAAAGTTTAGTACGTTTAAATATAATAATTAATTATGTATAGCTAAGAGTTGTATTTTTGAAAAGCTAAAGCCATTTGAATGTAAAGTAACTGCCAGAGACAGATGTAGTTTGGACAATTAAAATCTCTAACAATTGTGGCAAGTACATCAACAGTGCTGCCAATGTGTTTGCAGCTTAACAATCAGTCTCCATTGTAAGTTAAGAGGATTTGAGGATGTCGACTGTTCAGTGTGATTTGGAATACTAGATGAGTGGTGACCATGCTACAATTCAATGTTCCTTGTTGTTGTTCCCTGAGAATATTCAATAGTAATTTTGAAAGAACTAGACAATATTTATGATGGACAATAGTTTTTCATACATATTTCCAAACTTAAATTAGAGATTCAATATTTTTCACAACACAAAGGATGCCAAACACTGCCCATTCACTGAACATACTATGTGTAGTGAAAAAAAACTGTAGAAAAATGGAGTCATTGAAAAAAGCCACAAATCATTTGTGACAAAGACAGGCATTGGGTATTATCATCAACAAGGCAAAGATACCATCTATTTTTAAAGACAATATTTCACTACTTTAATGAATTATGAGTAACACAGTTTGGGTGTTCTTTACTAGAAACAATTAAAAAGAT
Organism: Rattus rattus; assembly: GCF_011064425.1. Taxonomy (NCBI): domain Eukaryota; kingdom Metazoa; phylum Chordata; class Mammalia; order Rodentia; family Muridae; genus Rattus; species Rattus rattus. Next base: position 7,391,251 of record NC_046161.1, read on the forward strand.
TACATAAATTGTTGATCTGTACAAAATTTGTCCCATGTTGTTTTGGGAGTGAAACCCCAATATGTATTTGAAATTAGCTTGTCATTCATGTATAGATTCTGGACACAACATAAAGATAAGCCTACATCATATTAATTTACTATTATTTGAGTTTGCTTGCCTTCCTGAGGATCAAATTCAGGGCTCCAAATATATCAGATAGTTCTTCAAAAAAGCTACACTTCTGCTGATATACAAGTTTTTAAATAATTTGTGTAATATTACACATTTTAGACCCCAGAGCTTGTGAGAAGTATCTTGGTACATAGCCTCCTGAATTATTTCCTTCAGAACTTTTACCTAATCAATGGTTTTTAAAGTAGAAGACTCTCTGCTTTTTCAACCAGGAGAGCTTTCTTCTTTTGCTTTGACTTTAATCTGCAGGATCTGAGGTCTGTAAGCAAAACCCCACACACACAGCCTGCAAGCCAATTCAGAGGGCACTGCAAGGTAAGGAAGTCACTTGTCTCCAAATTATTAGGGAGCAGGGCATGAACAATAGGGAATTTATCAATCTCTAAGATGTTTATGGCAGCAATTCTTTGGGTAGTGATTAAATAGTAACTCAGACAGAAATAAGCATGCATGAAGAAACTTGATAATATTAAAATGAGGGGCTAGCTATAGCCAGTGCAGCTCGGCATAGTGAGGCAGGGTGTAAAGTAGAGCAAGTGGAACCCTCACACCAAAATAATAGATGTGAGGAATAACGTGAAACACTTGGGATTTGCTTCACATAAGTGCTTACCTGACAGAGTGTCAGGAGGGAAGCCATGACTGGAAATGAAGAGTTTCAAGTATTCAAGGCAGAATCAGTAAAACTGAGCTGGCAAAATGATACATTTTATTGGCAAATTTAGAACAAAGTCTGCCCCAGAACTACTTAATGCCCTGATAACAACTTAATGAGCTGCTTCCAAAAATAGTGAGGCAATTCCATGAGCTGCACTAACAGAATGTAACTGGAATCTTTGGTACATTGGTGGAGATGATCTAACAGGATATAGGAAAGATCTCAAGGAGTACAACAGTGTGAGGTTGCACCTGAATGTGTCAACATAGCTTCCTAAAATCAGTCGAGTCATTTCTTTATTCTTGTCTTTTTGAGCACTGATTATTTATGCATGATTTAGGGTAAAAGCACATGAATACATCTGCTAAAACAAATACATCTTGAGAGTATTTTCAATTTAATCTATCTTCCAGGAAGTTGAATAATACAGATATTGGCTAAGGATTTCTCTATAACCTCTCTTTGATTCCTATATGTTCACAATGGTAACTAGCAGGCCATGGCATAGCTCTAAAGTTTAGACCGTAAACTCATGTGCTTCTTGTATAGCCTTCCTGGAAAATCAGCTCTCATTATTGCTCACTTTATAAAACTTCATTGAGGGGACATTTAAGAAACATATCATCAAATGTAAAACTTACAGCTAAGTTTACCCATCAGCAAAACATAATATATTGCATATTGGTGCTGTCTGTGATATGCCGTATATTTTTCTTTTTCTGTAGGATCCAGAACTCTATCAATGATAGGTTAGATTTCTATTTAATTGTCATTACATATCTAGTGCATAGTGCAAAACATCTGATTGGTATCAGGTATGTATGGCTATTTTAATCTATAGAGTTATACATATAATAATAGCAATTAATAGTGCCCATTCACAGTTTAATTCTGGTCTTCACCAACCACAGAATGCCTTCTAATACTATTTACTCTGCAGATAAGAAAAATTAACCTAGTGATTACTGAATTAATTTTGAGCACAGTCAATAGTTTCTTAGAGGTTTGAGTCACTAATGTTCTAATTGAAAGTACCCCACAGAGGCTCATGTGATTGAATGTTTGTTCCCTAGTTGGTGGAACTGTTAGGGTAATGTTAGTAAGTATAATGTGATGGTTTTAATATGCTTGGCCCACAGAGTGGCAATATTCGGAGGTGTGACATTGTTGGGGTAGGTGTGGCCTTGTGGGAGGAAGTATGTTGCTGTGCAGTGAGCTTTAAGATCCTCCTACTAGCCACATGGGAGACTGTCTTCCGTTTGCCTTTGGAAGAAGATGTAGAACTCTTAGGACCTCAAGCACTGTGCCTGCCTGGATGCTGCCATGCTTCCCTCCTTGATAATGGACTGAAATACTGAACCTGTAAAACAACTCAAATTAAATAGTGTCCTTTATAAGAGTTTCCTTAGTCATAGCGTCTCTTCACAGCAATGAAATCCCAATGAAGATGCATGGCCTTGTTGGAGAGGTAAGCTTTTGTTGGAGGAGATATGTCATTGTGAGTGGGCTTTTTATTTCAAAAGTCTCTGCCATTCCAGTTGGCTATTCCCATGCATAGTGTTTAGGGATCAGATGTGAGCTCTGGGTTAACTGTTCCATGGCCATGCATGGCTTTCTGATACCCTAAGCAGGACTGTGTCTTTAAGGCATTCCAACCTAAGATGATGGTATCATCTGACAAAAATCCTGTTTTATTTCATAATATTTCAGGCTATTCTGTTTAACATTTATATGATTATATGCTTTTCTAACTTTCAAAAACGTTCAAAGCTACGAGAAAGGACATCATGAGTAGAGACCAGGCAGCTGCCTGCTCACAGTTCAATCCACATACAGGAAACAAAGAACAAGAAGTTGGAACAGGTTAAAAGTGCCAAAGACCAGCCACCCAGTGGCATCTTCCTCTACATAGCTCCAGGTTCTAAAGGGTTCATAATTTTCCCAAGCAGTGCCACAAAGTGAGGAACACATGTTCTGATGTATGAGCCTCTGGGGGAATTGCATATTCTACCACAAAAGTAACTGATTTTGTTCACTTCCTACACTTCTAGTAAAACATGCTCTTCAGTTTCCTTTATTGTCTAATACAATACAGTATCAAAGCAAAATATGATATATTTGACACTAACATGTTTTATTTTACATTTATGTTTCAGTTATTTTCCATAAAGAACAAGCTGTATGTAAAGTTCAATTTTTCCTGGTTATAAATTGTTCAGGAATATTTCATCCTTGTTTTTATGTCACACTCTAGTCTCACTAAAAAATCTCCAATTTCTTTCCTTAGGAGATTGTACGTGTTGCCTTTGTGACAGCAAAATTTCCTAGATAACTTCTCTGTAGTAGAAATATACATTTACCTTTGCGTATCTAAATATGTGTAGCTTACATCACAAATTTTATAGCTTATAGATAAGTCTGCCGATTCAGTAAACATGCCAACAACTATGATTCTGTTAAAAATGCAATACAGAACAATTGCAGATGTTTTATTTTCAAATGAGTCTGAGTCACATGTAGCACGGTGGTCTATGGTCCCACTATAAGATGACAGCTGTCCATGGACCCAGGTAGTAATGGGTTATGTGAATGATGTATGCATATGTGTGCACATTTAATTGTGTGCATGTGTGTGTTTTGGATAACGTGTGTGTGTGTGTGTGTGTATGAGTGTGTGTTTGTGTGTGTATGTGTGTTGTGCATAGTATGTCCCTTTTTATATGGAAATGTTGCAACTATTTTTGATCAGTCCCTTAACTGATATTCTTTACAATGCATTTTCTGAAGAAAAATCATTCTACAGAGCTTGACTTAAAATGGAAAGTCTGTAACAATGTACCTTAGAGACACTGAGCAAAAATGTCAAAGTTATATTAATTTATGGAAATTAGGGGTTTGAGATGTAATATGATTATGGTCCTGTATGCAAACTCAGTAAAACACCACCCCTACCCCTTCCCCCACACACACAATTTTGGCAATGTAGAGGACATCCTGACATACAACGTGAATTCCTCATATAATAGTCTATATTTTAAAGGTTGTAAAATAATTTTTGTATATTAAATAAACGGAATCTTTCTGGAGGCATAGGCTAGTCTAATGTCCTTGCTTTTAGTCTTTGTATTCAAGCAAGTTTTCAGTCTCAGATTCTCAAGGAGATAGGACTACAGGGATACTACTGCATTCAACTATTTTCCTGCTTTAAACTAAAATAGTCTATAAAAATTACAGAATGCAGAAATCCTATATTGGTTAAAAAACATAAAAGCAAGTATAGAAACATCATTCTACATGCTTGCTAAGGAAAGATTTTGTTTATTGCTGGGGCTTTGTTTTGTTTTGTTTTTTGCCAGTCTACCACATTGTTGCTTATTTTTGTACTTGGTGCAGTGTTTTACAAATTCAAACATTTTATATCAAGGAAAGTTAAAGAAACTGCTGGCTGGTGTTCAATATCACTGATACTAAAAATTAACTCACAAAATTCAATATGGGCAAAATACCCCTTTCCAGCCTGCATTTACTGCTGGAGAATCTAAGATTTATATGGTCTTTGCTTCTCTGAGGATCCCAGATATTTAAAATTAAAGTAATGAATGTGATTGCAAGTTTCTTTCGTCTTCTTCAGAACAAGTGTGAACCAAAGTCCAATGTTACAAGGCATTTCTTAGGAAATGTGCTTTCTTACATTTAGTAGTGTTGTTCTCTAGTTGGTTAAGTTTTCTTCTCCCTGTAGTATGAAGAAAAGTGATCAAGATGGTGAGACGAAAGAAAATAGAGAGCCTGGGTAATGTGAATGAGTCCCTAGACTCTGGGATGAGATTAGTAGGAGATCATGGGAAAAAAGATTACTTAAAATACTGTAAATAAAGGGAGCATGGAGATTCATGCCTGAAATCACAGCAGTCCTACTGTGTGATACATTTCATGAGTTCAGGGTTATAGAGTGTACACCAGGCTACACAAAACAAATGTTCAACTGATTATATTAAACAGCACAATATTACGAGAAAATAGTATGAAGTGGTGAGCGTCTCATGATATGCACAGAGTAGGACTTGGTGATATATCTTAGAACACATTAAAGATAATAATCTGGAGGGGAAAATGAACTAGTAGTCAGATGAAATCCCGAAGCAGGTGTATTATAATTGGAAACACTGTTGCTATGCAATACCCTTTTGTCTCAGTAGATTGACACTATAAATATTTGAACGTGAAACATTTTTTTCCTGGTAGTGGTGAGCCCTTCCTGTACATTCTTGAAGCTAAACCATCTGGAATATACATTCTCAAATGAGCATCAGATGAGACTGGGTGCTAGGTAGATGGCTGTCGTATGCATGCTGTGTGAAAAGGTGTGTTCTTCATCCTCTGCTTCCTCCCTCTCAGGGTATCCAGACACTTCTGCACATTGGACTGGAAGGATGAGGCAGAGTATAGAATGGATGGAGTTTTGAGGGATCCTCATTCAGCTGGGAGTGAAGGGGGAGGCTTCTTGAAGATCTTACTGTTAAAGCTTTCTCTGATAATTTCCAGTGAAAGAGCTCTCTTAGTCCTCTTAGTCTATCTTAGCTTGTGCACATAACTTTACTCAGGGTTGACTCGTATGCATACAGTTTATTCAGGGTGAATTAGGGAAATATATATATTGGACAGTAGGAAGAAATTTTCAGGGTAAATGAAAAACAGAAAAGTTTAAAGTTCTATGAATGCTTAATTTGTATTGAGAGGCATTCTAGGAATCTTAAGTACTTGCTGGGCAAATTCTAACTGAGGGAGAGAAAGTTTATAGGTCTGTCAGGGACTACTCAACCCTCCTCTGGTAGATGGTCTGGGAGTTTGGGCTTCTCAGACAAGGTCAGACAAGGGATAACCCTGCTGGTAAAGTCCTCCAATTTGTGCTGAGCTCAGGTGAGCTATCTAGTAATTGTAGAGTTAGACCTTAATTAGCAGAGTTTTCCCACAGATAGCTATACTCAAAGTGTAGCCAGGGCTAGAAATGCCTTGCCTTATAATCACTGCCTTCTTATGTTCCAGTGTTCAGCATAAGATACATCTGCATGGTTCAGATGTAGTTGTCTGACTGGGAATGCATTGCTTATGTTCAATGAATGGCTATGTGATCAACAACTTGGTTTTGCCTATGTGGAGAAATGCTAAGGATTAGAAACTTTCCTTGAAATGAACTTGATAGATGATGTATGTTTCTTTGGAGACCCTATATTTAGGAACAGAAGAACATGCCATCTAAACAGGGAAATGTTCTTTGTAATGCTCCCTTACAACTAATGTGTTTAGTTTCTCCATGTATAAGTCTCATGACTTATCTGTAATTTAATGTCATATTTATAAGCAGCTTTAAAAATAAGTAGGATGTTGTCAAAGACTACATATGATTCATGCAATACTGTGACCAAAAACTGACAGAATGAGTAAACTAAGAGCATAGTATGACTGGCAATCTATTGTAGAAATTTTCAAGAAGGAATGGCCATGCTACAACATAAACCAAAAATTACTTAAAAACCAGCCTCAGGAGTACATATGAAAACTACTATCACTTCTTAGCCACTGTATACTTCCTTTCCCAGAGAACAGAATGTTTAGCTGAGAGTGGCATTTATATCGTACTGTGAAATGGAGAAGACAAGCATGAAAATATATGGGGAACATATGCAATTACTAGAACACCTATACATGAGTCAGTTAAAATGTATTTCTATGGATAAATGATTGTATGTATACTATTGCAGTCTTGGGACTTGGGAGTGTGATTCAGTGATAAAGCACTTGTCAAGCATCTGTGAGACAGCAGAACAAAAATCAGTCAGTAATGATGTAAAAGACACATGACACCAAAATCATTGTGTCTATAACCTGGGAACTTAATAAAGGGTGCAAAAGAGATTAAAAATAGACAAAAATAGATGAAGAGGATATTGTAGCAAATATTATTGTATTTATTAATAGGTATCATTCAGAATCTAATTGTCCTTATCAATAGAATTATAGTGATATGAATATTGATATAATATTGATGTGACTCCTATCTTTTCAATGAATTAACAACCTTTTCCTCTCACAAATAAATTGATCAAATATTTTGCCAACTCCTCTTTGCATTTCGTTGTATGTAGTATACAGCTTTGACTGCCGTGCCCATGCAGATTTGCTTTGTGCGTTATTTGGGTAAAAACTTAGGGTTTTACATAAGACTCACTATTGTCTGAAGATATATCAGCCTCGTGGATCCTGCCAACCTCAGTCTCATGTAACATAGATCAGAGGCTATGAGAAAGCAGGGCATTGGTATTCAAGTTTTCCTAAGCTTCTCAGTATCCTGCCACCCTCACCATCTCCTCCTTCAGGGCCCTTTATAAAATCTGTCAACAAATCTGCCAATAACCAGTTTTTATTATGTTTATGAATTTGCTCGAGAGAATTACCTAAGCATCCAGCTCTGAGATAGCAGTGTCCAAATGCACAACTATCTGACTTTTCAGTAAATACAAAAATTTCTAGTAATACAGTGACTTTTATTTTCAATAACTGTCCATCACACTAAAACAGAGAGTGAAGAATCCAAAACAGTTGTGTTATTAGAATATTTGTACCCATTAGGAGCACGATAACATCCTTATTTTTTTAACTATGGTGCCCTGATCCCTAACATTTGGTGTGTTATGGGGGCAGGAAGGTGGGTAGTGACCTTGTGGCTTCTGGACAAGGGACTTGGTTCTTTTTAAATCTTAGTAATTAAAAGAGCGGCAGAATGCTTGATTCCTTCAGTTCACATTGGAGGAGGACTGTCTGTGACTACAAGTGCCTGTGAATTTTCAACCTGCTTTTGATAATATATTTCAAAGGCCTGCTACTCTCTAGCAAAGCTTTGACAAAGGCTTTGAAGAAAGTCCCTCAGCAACAGCCTGACAGTGATTTCCAGAAATCTTCCCTTAGCTACACGTGCACATACAAACAATTGCTTTCTCATTTTCCACAGCTTGCTATTGAGACATGGCTAGTTATTTAACCCATCAAAACATTTGTTATAAAGAAGAGGACAGTGAGAAGAGATTCACTTAGCAGCCTCAGAGGAGTCTGATATTCTGTTTCCATGGTGTACATCTCCAATTCACACAGAGTTTGAACTCATGCATACAATGCAATGAGAATAAAGTACCTAAGTTCTCAAAAGCTCAGGTTCAAGGAAACAAAAGAATGCATTATCGATGAGTACTCAGGTTTCATAAAGCTAAAAGTTTACCTATAGTCACTTTTTCCTCAAACATAAGAACATTCTTCCAGGATCCTTCTATGGAACAAATCCAAGTAACATCATAAACTGCTGTCTTCTTTTTTGATCTATACACATAAAAGGGCATGTGTGTGAGCATGTGCACACACACACACACACACACACACACCTACATGCATATACGCACACATGCGTGCACACACACACACACACACACACCTACATGCATATACGCACACATGCGTGCACACACACACACACACACACACAAAAGTAACGGAAAATAGAAAGGAAAATAGGCTGTGGGAATTTAATTTTAAAGTTCTAAGGATTAAGAAGTTGTTAAATGTGTGTCTCACATTGGCCACCAGCACTACTGTCTGGGCAGCCAGTGAAGGAAGTAGTCTAGTTAATTGGACAATTTCTTTGGTCTTGTTCAGTTACCCAAAGTGATTCACAGTTTCCTGGGATATTTAATGAAATTTCCCAGCTGCACACAATGTCATGGATACAGTGCAAAATACTGACTTCAAGAGAGTGATGGGAAAAAGACAAGATAACCTGTGATCTTGACTGAGTCCATGTGAACATCTTTATCCAGAAGCAAATTGGTTTGAGAAGTACCTGCTCTAGTCACTTATGTCTTCAGTCTGTATTTATCACTGTGCAAAATTCATGGCAACGGCTAAGTTAAATATGGACTGATGTTACATGACAGTCATTCCTTACCTAGAATGCACATAGTTCTGTCCAAATTTACAGAAGACCTAGAAAACAGAATAATAAAAAGATTAATTTACTTGGAAATAATGAGCAGACATTCAATAATGCCTCAGCTTTGGTTTAAAACAGTTTGAAGTATAAATAAAACAAAATCAAAACACAGATGAAGTTGAAGACATTGATTGCTGTGGGACCAGCAAGCTGTGGATATGCACACATAGCTCAGAATTTTACCGCAATACCAGATTGATTTGATACATAGAATAGAACACAGGGCAATTCCCATGCTCAGAAAGCACACTATCAGCCAAGGTATAGCCACAGTCTATAATGAATGTCTTTATATTTTATTTTTCCTTACATATTTTCCCACAAAAATACGCATGTGTATATATTCTTATGATACATAAAACATATTGTACATAGTTATGATTTGCTGCTACAGAGTACATGTTATTTGGTATATGTTTCCTTATATTATATAACCTACCATCTCGGAGATACTTGATTCTGTTGATGAGTTTCTGTGGTTTTCATTATCTCTTCTGTAGGTTACCATGCATAACCAATCTTTGATAATATGCTGATAGGCATGCCATTTGAAGACAAATATGTTAGAAAGCAGTATATTTCCTGCTTCAAGAAAAAGACATTCCAGAGGCACAGTTGGACTAATCCCAAATAAAGAGACACGCAAGCACATATTTGAATTCTGCTCTGAAAGGGTACTTAACGTTTATTAAAAAGAGAATGAAAGTACCCTGGTCTGGTCAGCAAACTTTCAGTTAACATGTATGGAGAAAGTAAGATATTCCATGACAAAACCAAATTTACACAATATCTTTATACAAATACAGATAGAAAATTACAACACAAACAGGGAAACTACACCCTAGAAAAACAAAGCAGTAATGTTTTTTCAATAAGCCCAAAAGAAGATAGCCATACAAACATAATTCCACCTCTAACAACAAAACTGACAGGAAGCAACAATCACTTTCCTTAATATCTCTTAACATTAATGGAATCAATTCCACAGTAAAAGGACATACGCTAACTGACTATATAGGTAAACAGGAGACAGCATTTTGTAGCATAAGGGGAACACAACTCAGTGACAAGAACAGATCCTACTTTGGAGTAAAAAGACAGAAAATAATTTTCCAAGCAAATGGTCCCAAGAAACAAGCTGCATTTGCCATTCTAATATCAAATAAAATTGACTTTCAACAAAAATTTATCAAAAAAATAAGAAAGGACGCATCTAGCAAAACGAACTCTGAATTCTGAAAATCTATACTCCAAATGCAAGGACACCCACATTCATAAAAGAAACATTATTAAAGCTCAAAAACCACATTGCCATTGCACATCACACAATAATAGTGGGAGAATTCACCACCCCACTCTCATCAATGGACAGATCATGGAAAGAGAAACCAAACAGAAACACAGTGAAACTAACAGAAGTCATGAACCAAATGGATTTAACAGAGTGCTGTAGAACATTTCATCCAAAAACGAAAGAATATACGTTCTTCTCAGCACCTCACTGTACGTTCTCCAAAATTGATCATATAATCAGATCATATAAGCAGGCCTCAACAGAAACAAGGAGACTGAAATAATCCCATGCATCCTATCGGATCACCATGAACTAAGGCTGGTCTTCAATAACAACAAAAGCATCAGAAAGTCCATACACACATGGAAGCTCAACAGTGCCATTGCAATGCTCAATGATAACTTGGTCAACCAAGAAATAAAGAAAGAAATTAAAGACATTTTAGAATTTAATGAACATGAAGGCACAACTTACCAAAATATATGGTACATGATGAAATCAGTGCTAAGAGGACAATGCAGATTTCTGAGTGCCTCCATAAAGAAACTGGAGAGAGCATAAACTAGAAGCTTCACAGCACAACTGAAAGCTCTAGGACAAGAGGAAGCAAATACAACCAAGAGGAATAGATACAGGAAATAATCAAAATCAGGGCTGCAATAAACTGAGTAGAAACAAGAGAACTATGCAAAGAATCAAAACCAGGAGCTGATTCTGTGAGAACATCAACAAGATTATAAGCCCTTACACAGACTAATCAGAGGGCACAGAGACAGTATCCTAATAACAATATCAGATATGAAAGGGAAGATATTACAGAAACCAAGGAAATCAAAAATATCATCAGATTGTACAACAAAAGTCTATACCCAACAAAACTAGAAAATATGGATGAAATAGACAATTATCTGGACAGATACCAAGTACAAAAGTTAAATCAGAAACAGATAAACCATCAGCACCATCCCATATCCCCTAAAGAAGTAACAGCAGTCATTAAAAACCTCCCAGCCATAAAAAGTCCAAATGGGTTTATTGTACCATTCTATTAGAACTAGAAAAAAGACTGAATAAAAATACTCTTCAAACTATTCCACAAAATAGAAACTGAAGGAACACTACTGAATTCATTCTTTGAAGCCACAATCACCCTTATACCTAAACCACACAAAGAAAGAGACCAATTTCCCTTATGAATATCTATGAAAAATACTCAATAAAGTTATCACAAATCAAATTCCAATAATACATCAAAATGCTCATCCATCATAATCAAGTAGGCCTCTTCCCAGGGATAGAGGGAACCTTCAATATTTGGAAATCCATCAATGTAATCCACTATATAAACAAACTCAAAGAAAAAAAAAAACACAAGATCATCTCATTATATAGTAAAAGCAATATACAACAAGCCAGTAGTCCACATCAATCTAAATGAAGAGAAACTTGAGTCAATCCCACTGAAATCAGGCACAAGACAAGGCTGCCCACTCTCTCTGCTTCATGTTCAATACAGTACTTGAAGTCCTAATCAGAGTAATTAGACAAAAAAAGGTCAAATGAATACAAATTGCAAAGGAAGAAGACAAAATAGCACTATTTGCAGATTATATGATAGTATACTTAAGTGACCCCCAAAATACTACCAGAGAACTGTAAACCTGATAAACAACTTCAGCAAAGTGGCTGGATATAGAATAACTCAAACATAGACTTCCTCTACTCAAAGGATAGACAGGCTGAGAAAGAAATTAGTGAATCTACACCTTTCACAATAGTCACGAATTACATAGAATACCTTGATGTGACTCTAACCAAACAAGTGAAAGATCTGTTCAACAGAAAGTTCAAGTCTCTGAAGAAAAATACTGAAGATGATATCATAATGAAAATATCTCCCTGGCTAATGGATTGGAAGTATTAATACAGTAACAATGGCCATCTTTCTGAAACCAATCTACAGATTAAATGCAACCCCATCAAAATTCCAACTCAATACTTTCTAGAATTAGAAAGAGCAATTTGCAAATTAACTTGGAATAAAAAAATACACAATTATCAACTATTATCAACAATAAAAGATCTTCTGGTGTAATCACCACCTCTACCTTCAAGCTGTATTATGGAGGTATAGTAATAAATACTGTATGATATTGGTACAGAGACAGAAATATAGATTAAAGGAATAGAATTGAAAACACAGAAAAGAACCCACATATATATGGTCACTTGATCTTTGACAAAGGAGCTCAAACCACCCAGTGAAAAAAAGCCTTTTCCAAACATGGTGCTAGTTCAAGGGTTGGTCCAACAATGCCAAGCAACCAGAGCTTCCAGGGACTAAGCCACTACCTAAAGACTATACATTGACTGATCCTGGACTCTGAACTCATAGGTAGCAATGAATATCCTGTAAGAGCACCAGTGGAAGGAAACCCTGGGTCCTGCTAAGACTGAACCCCCAGTGAACTAGACTGTTGGGGGAGGGGCGGCAATGGGGGGGTGGGGAGGAACACCCATAAGGAAGGGGAGGGGGAGGGGGATGTTTGCCGAAACCGGAAGGGAATAACACTCGAAATGTATAAAGAAATACTCAAGTTAATAAAAAAAAAAAAACATTGAAAAAAATAGATGCTGATTCATTCTTATCTCCTTGAACAAAGCTCAAGTTCAAGAGGATCAAGGACCTCCCCATAAAACCAGATACACTTAATTGAGTAGAAGAGAAGGTAGGGAACAGTCTTGAACACATGGGCACAGGAGTAAATTTCATAACAGAACACCAATGACTTATGTTGTAAAATTATGAATCTCCAAATGGGACCTCATAAAATTGCAAATCGTTTGCAAGGCAAAGGACACTGTTGACAGGACAAAATGGGAACCAACAGATTGGGTAAAGATCTATACCAATCCTACATCCTATAGAGGGCTAATATCTAATATACACAAAAAACTCAGGAAGTTAGAAACCAGAGAATGAAATAAACCTATTAAAAATGGAATCCAGAAGTAAACAAACAATTCCCAACTGAGGAGTAAGGATGGCTGAGAAGCACCTAAATAAATGATAGACATCCTTAGTCATCAGGAAAATGCAAATCAAAACAACCTCAAATGAATCAGAATGACTAAGATCAAAAACTCAGTTGACAGCAGATGCTGGTAAGGATGTCAAGAAAGAAGAACACTCCTTCATTGTTGGTAGAATTACAAGCTGGTTTCACCACTCTGGAAATTAATCTGGTGGTTCCTCAAAAAATTCAATATAGTCCTACATGACCAGCTATACCACTTCTGGGCATATACCTAAAAGATGCTCCAAAATATAACAAGGGCACATGCTCCATTATGTTCATACTAGTCATATTTTTTATAGCCAGAAGCTGAAAAGAACACTGATGTCCTTCAACAGAGGAATGGATACAGAAGATATAGTACATTTGCACAACAGACTCCTACTCAACTATTAAAGACGACTTCTTGTTGCCCTTGCAAAGGTTCCCAGCGCCCACATAGCAGCTGACAACCATGCATAACTCTGGTTTCTGGGATCCAATTGTTATGCACATGGTGCACACACATGTATACAGTCAAAACACTTACACACATAAATTTGATAAAAATAAATATTAAATAAAAATAAATAATATTAAAAATATTTCTTTTAAAAGGAAAAAAAGGAAGTGTCTTTTGGAGCACTAAGTTGGCATTCTATTAAATCAGGCCTGAGAGGGCAGTGCAGTATTGCCTGGCTAGCAGATTATCCTCCACAGTTGGCTAACATCAATAATTTAGGGGCTTTGTAGGGATCCTAAGGAAAGCCCTTGCCACTTTGACTCAAGGCCGTGTGTTCTGTCCCCAGCATCTCAGCATCACTAACATCAGCTCTAGTAGCAGTCAGAGCAGGTCTTGCTCGCCCTCCTCATTTTTAGGGCATCCTCTGGTAAAATTATAGAGAGCTTATGAAAGGACAGAGAAGAATAAATTAATTTTATAAATATGACACGAGTCTCAGTGTTAAAATTGAAAGTACACTTTTAATATATTTATTTAAAGATTTAGATTAATAAAAATTTAAAGAAGTTAAAATACTATCTCACAATACTTATCTAGCCATAAAATTATTTTTACCTTGAAAGTATAGACAACAGATTTTAATTAATGTTAAAGGCCACATATATTTTCTTATAAGCAGAAGAATTATGTATTTTTCAATCATGAATGTGTCAGACTCAGGAAAACCCACAAATTATTTGAGTAGATTGGCTATAAGTCCTAAGAGAAGTACCCAATATTAAAACAAACAAGAAATGCTTATAAGAAAAGTGAACTTTTCTCTTCAAAGAAGAGCAGTCATTTGTGGGTAAGGAGATAGAATCAGATATGGACTCTATTTCCCCCCCATTCCTAACCACTGAGTGGAGATTTGGACAAGATTAAATTTAGGCGTCACTTTTAGATTTGTTTCTTTTCACAGTAATATTAATGGCAAGGGTTTCTAAACAGGGTAAAAACAGAAACCAGGAATAATTGTGTGAGTAGGAATGCTGGAAGATATGGTTAAAATAAAAAACTAAAACAAGTCACGTGGCTTCTCAAAGACCCACAATGATTCTAATCAAGTAATTATTTCAGTTAGAAGTAAATTCATAATAACAAGCACACATTTGAGAACTTGTCAGAAGGCAATGAGGTTTATCTAGAAGAAAGTTTTAATCTAAAGAAAGCAAACAATATGTTAATCAGAAGTGGTGTAGGAAGTTAGTACGACTACTCAAAAGTTTTTATTTGGACATTTACTTTGAGAAATTCATTCAAGTCTGAAATAATGATGATCGACTTGCAGATTCCAGTTAGAATGTAGCAGTTGGACAGACTATAAGATGTTAAAGCATGCTAAGACAATTTTTACAAAGTATCTTATGAAAACACTGTGGTGTTTCTCATTTCTTTTAATTGTAGATAAAATAGGTTCATTAGCATATATTTTCCTGTATTTCCTAGTTATGGTCTTATAAAAAGGCAAGCTTCAAAATGACAATGATATTCTGAAAAGGAAATGTAGAAAATACTGCGATACTGAAACATATCTGTATGCATATTATTGAAATTATATAGGTAAAATGTTTTACGTTAAAATAGCAAATGTGATAACAGTTTCATTATTGTCTAATGAATATAGATCCTGAGAAATATGTAGGTTTTATTTGATTCCAAAGCCCATTTACAAGAAGTTTATCCTTAAGGAAATCTTTTTGATAAAACACTGATGTTCTCTATCCAACGTAAGGCGAATAAAAATAAAGTATCTTGACAATATCAAAACAATGGAAGGAAAGCCTGAGGTAGACATTTATCACATCCCTTCAGTGTGCTCCTCAATGTCCATAGAAACATCTCAGGCTGGTGTTTACAGGATGAGAGTGCATCTATCTGGGTTATATATCAGCTATGTAGAAAAATGGGAATCCTGGAAAGTATGGGATCAGAGAATATGAGCCTCTGGTGCTGCTTGCCCTGTATAGCTCACAAATGAAAACAGACATAGTAATATTTTCATAGGCATTTTGAAATTTAATCATTAATATTCTTTTATTTAAATATTACTCGTAATCTTCCAGGCTACCAATAACAAAGTTAACTCAAAAATGTAAACTAGGAGGAGACAATTATAAAAAACCACACAGATATATTATACAGAAGAACACATGGTGGGTGAACACATAAAAAAAACGAAGGATATGAGATATACGTGAAACAGAGAAACAGATGCAAGCCTATGCCTTCACAACGTTTAGAGGAAATACTTTGCTTGTGTATACCAATGAAATGATAGAAATTATTAGAGTGTAATTTTACAAATGAGTTGATTTGATCAATATGAAAGATATATCAAAATACACTTTTAATTCGGAGTTTCAAGAAAGATAAAAATATGGTGATGGCAAAGTCTAGCCTTATCCTGTCACAGAGTCTTTTAAAGGCAGAGTACTAACCAGCATATTCTCTACAGGTGCTGTTGAAATTGTAGCCACCTTGTAGACATTAGCAGGAAAAAGAAGGAGAGAAGAATGGATATATAGATAGAAATGAATTTTGAATGTCAATACATGTAAACCATAACAGGATGACACATGACCGTGAGAGTTTAACCCTAGAAATACAATGTTTGTTCATCATCTATAAGTCAATATGTTACAAAATGCGCACTTATAAAGAGAAATTACAACATGACATTCTCATGGGAATTGGCATAGAAAAGGCACATGGTAAATCTCAATACTTTTCATGATTAACAAATACACAGACTAAAAAATTATAATTTAAATTTCTGTAACTGGGAACCAATGTCTACAAAATCAGCAGCCAACTTCGCACCTAATAATGGGAGACAAAACAACAAGAACAAGAACAACAAGAACAACAACAAGAACAACAACAACAAACAACAAACTGTATACCTGCATCAGAGGATGACCAAGCATGAAAAAGGGAGAATAAAATATATGCAGAATGATAAGAAGTAAACCCAGCTTTCACGTTTGCTGATTAAGTGATTTATGTACCCTAAGGAACATGTGAAAATTTCATTAAGATTGTAAGGAGGCTTTATTCTATGCACCACGAATGATAGGAACAAAATAAATCCAATGAAGCAATGACATATTGCAACAAAAAAGAATAAACTATTCCAGAATCTTTGCAGAGTGTATAGTATATCCTATGTCATATGCCATATATAGTATATCATTATCATATATTACATATGAGACATTACACATTGTAGATTGCACATTACATATTACACACTACATATTACATATTATATATTGCCATTGACTGAGAATTCAACCCTCCCAAATCCCACACCGTAAAAATCTAAGCCACCACTACAGTGGTATTAGGAAATAAGGCATTTTGACATATGACTAAAATCATAAGAGAGCTCTTTAACAGTGAATTAACTCCCTTTCTAAAGCTGGAATGTCCACTGCCCATTTGGAAGGATCCAATAATAAAAGATCTTCTGCTGTTTTCATTGTGAAGTCTAGAGTCATCTGCTAAATTAATGTGATCAGCACTTGAGACAACAAGGCAACTACAATCAGAATGAAATCCTGTCACCTCCATATTCCTTTGTGACCATATCCTTGATATTTGGCCAGATTCCAACATGTCTCTATGCAGACATGATAATCATTAGGAGTACCTTTCTACATGACCTACCTCATTCTCCATCAACACTGAAATTAGAAGACAAGTCATTGTCCCTA
Organism: Rattus rattus; assembly: GCF_011064425.1. NCBI lineage: Eukaryota > Metazoa > Chordata > Mammalia > Rodentia > Muridae > Rattus > Rattus rattus. The sequence goes on from NC_046161.1 coordinate 7,408,689, forward strand.
TAGCAGTCAAACAGTATCCTATCAAGAACAAAACCTTGCAGAAAAATATTCCTCATAAGGCAATTACTCACAATGATGAGCCCACACCCTAGATAAGTGATTCACCATCTTCCTGGAAGCAGAGTGTGCCACTCTATGACAAGGCTTCTTCTTATCATCACTCTGCAGAATCAGAGCTGAGCCAGCCATGCTGCACCTTGAGTAGGACTACTGAGGTATATTCCATGCCATACTTTATCTCTTTCTTTTGGAATAGGTAAATGAACCAAGCCTGTTAGGCCTACCTGAGGTAGAACTGTTCTATTAAGACTCCTGACAGACACATAAAGAAGATAATCTCATTGACAGGAGTTACATAACACGTAGAGTAAGTATCCTATGTTCCTCTATAGGAAGACTTATTTAGTATGCAATATATGCTGATTACTGTGCAAATTCAGTACAGTTCCTAATAGTTCCTATGTCACAGATATGGGCAAGTTGATTCATAAGCAAATATTGAAGTGAAAATATCTAAAGTTATTTTGATGAGTACTAGTAAAATAGAACCTGGAGACATGGCCCACAAGCTAAGAATGTTGCCTTTGATTAGAACCTGAGTTTCATTCTTAGTACCGAAGTTCAGTGGTTCAAAATCACCTGAGATTTTAGTTCTAGGGGATCAAACACCCTCTTCTGATCCCTACTAACACATATGTAGTGTTAGTACACAATACAAATGCTTTTACATATATAAAAAGAGCCTTTGAACCAATGTTATAGGACTCAGGCATTCCAATTTTGAAAATTAATATAAAGCTACAATAAAGAAGGTCCTTTAGTCCTAAAGTGAAAACAGACTTATATAATATAATTGATAGAACAGAAATATAGTAATAGTGTTTTATTTTTTTTAAACAGATATGCCAATTCAATTTGAGAATCATGGTTTTACCCAGTAGAATTAGGACTAACCAATATTAACATGGTCAAGAATGAACATAATATACTAAAGTTAATTCAAAGTCACATATCTAACTGTAAAAGGCAATACTATTAAGAAAATATAAGAGTAACTTTTTGTGCACTTGAATTAGGTTCATCATGTTATATATGGACCAAAGAAAGCTCAGGGGTCAAAAAAGATAAGAAAAGTAGACTCTCCTAAAATGAAAATTAAAGTTTTGACAATGGCGAGGCAGACCTTTAAACCATAAAAAGCATGAAAAATCTTCGTTTTGCCCTCTCACTCTAACCTTTCCCTAATCTTTAACAGAACTGAAGCAACCCACTTATCCCATTGTGATTTACTACTCAGTTTTATTAGCAGCCATGTGCAAGGCTGAAGCTAAGAGTGCTGTCTAGCTATAGAACTGTGCACAGCTCCAGCTTTAATGCTTATAGAAGAGAACATCATCTCATCTCCTGGTGAGTTTTATAACACTTTTGTTGGGGAGGGTGGTGTATGTTGTGCCACAGTATGTCTTTCGTGGTTAAAGGACAACTTGCAAGACCTTAATTTCCTCCCTTCACTATGTGGATCCTAGGAATTGAACCTAGGTTAGTATGCTTAGAGGAAAATACCTTTGCCAGATGACATATTTCAATAACACTCAACATAAATGTATAACAACTTATTTGATTGATTTGTGGAGTATTGTCACACTAGAAGAGGAAGAATAAGTGCAAAGTATGTTTCTGCATAAACTTCACTTAAAACGTACATAATTGTTATTTAATACCTCGTTTCCCTCTCATTTGAAGAAGCAAGGTCTCTGGATCTGGCTTTAAGAGCAATGTGGTCTTTTCAGTGGTAAAAAGGTAGCTCGAACTCTATTTGCTGTTCTAGGAAATGGCCTGGGTCTCATTCTAAACATGATCCTAAACCTTAGATCTTCCCGTACACTCCCTTACAGTGTCTCCACACTAATCTATTCAGGAAAACACATATATCTTAACATGAGCATACACCAAGTTCATGTCTAGCACTGTCCTCTGAAATGACCGAGTTCACATTGAACAACAATCAATTAGTAATTAGAAAATTCATTCGCATTACTATACTTAAATTTATAATAATTACACGTGTGTGTGTGTGTGTGTGTGTGTGTTGTAACACAGTGTGCATTTGGCAGTAAGTGGACAACTTTAAGTGTTAGTGATCTGCCTTCACCTTGAAGGTTCCAAATATCCAATATAGATTTATGACAATGTGGCACGTGCTGTTACTAGTTGAAACATCTCATCAGCCATGGTATTGTTTTTTTCATTGACTCTTTTTATTTTCGGAGCTTAGGACCAAACCTAGGGCCTTGTGCTTGCTAAGGCAAGTGCTCTACAACTGAGCTAAATCCCCAACCCCTCACTGACTCTTATAATGCCCACTACTCAAGATCACTATGTGCTGTTCCTATACATGTAGAGACTGCACATCTTTTTTCCTCAAGTTTTACGGGAATCTTTTTCAAAATATTCATGGATTCATGAACTCATGAGTTTTTCTTTCAAAGTTTAAGTTCTCTGATTCATTCTCCTCCATCCATAAACAGATCAGCCCACATAATTATTATCTTATTATCTTCTCTGTAAATGTTTAATTCACTCAGACTTTTCTCTGAACAAAATACAATAGAGTACTCAGTGTTGCAATAATAGGTGAGTAGTGGATTATGCAGTATTTCACTTTTATTGTGACTGCATTGATTATTAAAATAGTTAATTGTATTGTATGATGCTGTAAAATATTCAAGTTATTTAAGAATGAGACACTTTCAAAATGTAATCTATAGATATAAATATAAATCTCTATTTGTTTTGACAAATGGAACAATTTTGCTATTCCTACAGAAAAGTATTATTTTAAAATCTGAAAAGTTTTTTTTAATACTTTTCAAACCAAGAAAGAAGCAGCATCAGTTGCCATGCACAAGAAAAGAACTCAGGGCTGCAATAGGCATTTTCATCTGCCAGTATTTCTTCTCTCTTTTACACAAAGATGGTATTTATTTCTGAGAGATGTGCAGGTATTTTAATGAAATACTTCTTGACCAGGCATCAATGAATTCTCTACATTCCTTCAAAATATATAAGCCTTTCCTATGATGTCCAAATGAAATTAGAAAATTAAACATAAACATTACTATTGACTAAAGTTTATGACATAATTTATCAATTTATGTAAGATGTTGTCTAAGACTAGATTAAGGAAAGAAAATGTGGTCAAAAGAAATACACTTCAAAACAAATATATAAATAAATAAATACAAAACAGAGAAAAGACAAGATCACAAAAACAGAGCATAGAGTTCTTTTTTACTATGAAACTTTAGCTTCCTTCATTTTTAAGTTATGTTAGTAATTTTATTTTCCACTTGTCTATGTGTCATGCCTACATGTGTCCATGTATGTTAGGATGTGTGTGTGTGTGTGTGTGTGTGTGTGTGTGTGTTATAATGAACACATTTATATTGATGCTTATAGTTATCATTGGTTGACTTAAGGATTGTCTGTACTCATTAACACCTTAAGTACTGATTTTGGCTATGTCTTATTTGAATGCAGTGATAACTGATTAGACTAGCTTGGTTCACAAGCTTACATGAGAGATTACTGTTTCTTGCTCCAAAGAGTACAGTTAGTTACAGGTCTTCACATACCACTCCTCATTTGTACAGGTGCTGGCCTCAAGTCCTCCATTTCTAAACACTCCTTCCTTCCTTGAAATTTTTTGCCTGGTAATGAAAAGCCGAGCTGGTAGATACCAGACCTTCAAATGAGGTGATAAACTGGGTGATAAAGGTTTGGGTTAAGGCTGCCAAGGCATTTTCCCCTTGGAAGAAGATGTTGCTTTCAATCCAGGAAGTTAGCAGAATGTAAAATCACTCGTGATTGCTGTTCTTCTGTTTTATTCTGCTTCAGTTGGTCCAGCACGTTGTACTGAGAATTTCCTGTCACCCAGGGCCTCCTGGCACATTTATAATGGTAAATGAGATATTGCCTAAGGATTTCCTACAATATACACAGAAAGTAATTTGTTATATGTTGCACAAAAATTGTTTGGGTTCATTAGCTTAAAAGGAAATGAACTGTGTAGGTTTACTTTAAAATCTGTTTCGTTTCTGCTATACCATCACTCTGTCCACTCCAAATCCAAAATGAAGAAAGGAAGATTATTTCCATTGACAAGGCCGATTAGATTCTGAATTTCTACAGAATGGCCCTAGATAACATTACTGGTCTTAATATAAGAAAGTAAATTAAAACTATTCATTTTCACATTATTTTAACTGTATCTATTCAGTTAATTTATTAATAAAGTAAGGCAAATAATTAGATAATCCCCTTTTTTCATTGATTTCTAAATGGACTTTAAAATTTACAATAACTTCTACTTTCATAATTATAGAGAAAACCAAGTTACATTAATTTCTATTTCAGTTGATCAGATGTGAGACTACAGAGCTACAGCCTATTAAAAACCAACCATTTGTTACTCAGGGAATAGAATGTTAAAACCACGGGGCTTGAGGAATAGCTCTGCAGTTAAGTGTATGTACTTTTCCTGGAAGAAAGATTGGTGCTCTATTCCTCAGACTTATTCCAGGCAGCTCATGACCACTTACAACTCGAGCTCCAGATGATCAAACATCTGCTACTACACTGTGTAAGCACTGGTCTCTGCACAGACAGGCACATCAGTAAGATATTCCTGAAGGAACAACACTATCACTCAAAACTAAGGTGAAAGCAACAGCAACTTGGTTGAACCAAAGGCCCCTCAATGGGAGGGGATTCATGCCAAGCACAACAAACATAGTTAGCAAAAAATCTACCTTTAAGGTCACACAATCTAGAGAATAACTAAACTATTACAATTCTGTAAGCCATAGGAATATTTAACTTTATTCTAAATATGTAGTCTCATCGTTGCAAGTAACTGTAGCATTATCAAAATCACTTCCTTCTTGTAGCAAACAGAGACCAGTACCAAAAAGACATAACTAGTCAAAAATACAAGTATCAATGTATGATGGTGTGCCTGTTCCAAATTAATGAATGAACAACAGAAATCATACATTAAACCCAGCATTGTTGAAGAAAGATTGTAAAGATTTTAAGAAGTAAATGACTAGGACAATCTTATATGGGAGCGTGTCTTCTAAAACAAAAGGAGACTGGATGTGGAGGAGGGAGTGGAAGAAGATGTAAGTCTGGAAGAAACTGGAAGATGTGAGCAAAATACATTGTATGAATTAACCATAAAACGAATAAAAATGCTGTCATTAAAACTTTAAAATACTAGTGACACTTTGTCCTTTAAGTGTATTCATGATGTATAATACTGAGGCTTAAACTATGATAGCAGTTACTATGTCCCCAGCACAGTCATGATTGCATAGACAATTAACACAACTAAAATAAACAATAGGAAATTATCACAAAGCAAGTAACTTAGATATTCTAAAAATTATATTTGACTTAATAAGAAAGAATTGCATATGGATTATCTTTTGCTCTTTGGTGCTTATCCAACTTACTTTAATTTTCAGAGCAATAATCTAAACTTCTACACTTCTTTTTTGTCTTGCTACTTCATTATTATATTCTTCATTTCCCTCTTTTTCTCTCCTTCTTCCTGCAGGTGAATAATATGTCGAAGGTCAGGAATGTAACAACCATATATAAGGAGATAGTGACTAGTTTTGAAAAGCTAATGGTCATGATATGAAATCCAAGAGAAAATCCTATAGATATGTGGATTGTCAGGAAACCTGAAATCATAAAGTGAAGGACTATGGATAAGAAATTAAAGTATGTTTTCCATTGACAATTCCATTGAGGCTGCGGTCCCTGTTATTAAACAGGTTAAAATATCATTGTTACTATTCTATTATTGAGTGTCAAAAATGTTGTTTGTTTGCTTGCTTGGTTGGTTGGTTGGTTTCGGTTTTGGTTTAGTTTTAATTTGGTTTTTGTTTTTCTAATTAGCAAGTCATATTTTTATCCCCTTTCCCATTCCTGGAGGATTTTGATGATTAAAACTGAAATTGATAAATTTTGAGGTTTCTATTTTCATTGATTTTTCTCTTTAAATTAAAAGACTGACACTAGGTTTGCTGTTCTTGCTCTAGGAACAATCTATGAACTACCCTAACAGAGAGCTATGAAACACCAAACTGTACCCAGTCACATCTTTCCAAGGAGAAATAAGAGACTGTTCTCAGTAAAAGTTCTAAAATCAACATGTTTCATTTCTCCATTTCAAAGCTGAGATGAAATGTGAATCATGGCAGGGGCCAGAAGATGACTTAAAAGCATAACACTCATCAGGGAAGAAAAGGAAGAATTTCTCAAAGTACTCATGCTGCTAAATCCACAGCCTTAAGCGATCTCACAGAAGAATATTAACACTACTAAGTAATGCCTTTTAAACATTTCTTGAAACATTGCAGAAAAAAGAAGAGGAAAATGTTTTATGTTCTTTACTTAACAATTTTTTTTATTAAGAAGACATAATAAAACTGAACTTAAAAAATTGAACAACAAGGAAAATATCCACGTAGAGAGAACAGATTTTATAAGATACAAAATACATTATTGCAAGTTAATATGCTTCATTTAAAGACCTCTTTTAAAACATGCTCTAAAATACACTTTTTGTTTTTTCATTTTGAGATTATAAAATAGATATAACATTTCCTATTTACATAATTTTCAGACTGATCCCAAAGTACATGCAGAGAATACAGATCATAAAAAGGCAGAGATCAAGTAACCATGTGGTACTCATTTATAGCTTATGCATTTGCAGCAAAACTATTGGACATGAACTCAATAAGGATGATTCCAACAGACATGATAACTTGGAAGAGGAAGGCTCATAGGGTCTCAGACATACACAGAGAACTACAGGCAACTAAGGATTTCGGAGAGTGGGAAAAATAGTCTTCCACAGGGAAGAGTTTCCAATGAGTTATTCTTTTTGGAAACTTCTATTTTTATAATAGATTAATTTCATGATACAGTTAAACGTAAGAGAGTTATTAAATTCAAATCATCATATTGATAGGTAAATAAACAACTTCCCGTATGGCTATGATAAACAGAACTAAAGAGTTAGCAGTCCTAGTGGACCAAGGACCTCCCTATAAAACCAGATACACTCAAACTAAAGAAGAAAAAGTGGGAAAGATCCTTGAACACATGGGAACTGGGGAAAACTTCCTGAACAAAACACAAATGGCTTATGCTCTAAGATCAAGAATAAACAAACAGGACCTCAAAAAATTGTAAAACTTCTGTAAGGCAAAGGACACTGTCAATAGAACAAAACAACAATCAACAGATTGCAAAAAGATCTTTACCAATCCTATATCTGATAGAGGGCTAATATCCAATTGATAAAAAGAAATCAAGAAGTTAGACTTCAGAGAGCCAAATAACCTATTAAAAATGGGGTACAGAGCTAAATAAAATCAGCTGAGAAATATCGAATGACTGAAAAGTACCTAGGGAAATGTGCAACATCCTTAATGATTAGAGAAATGCAAATCAAAACAACCCTGAGATTCTACCTCACATCAGTCAAAATGGCTAAGGTCAAAAACTCAGGTGACAACAGATACTGGCTAGGATGTGGAAAAAGAGGAACACTCCTCCATTGTTGCTGGGATTGTAAACTGGTACAACCATTCTGAAAATCAGTCTGGAGTTACCTTGTAAAATTGGACATAATAGTACCTAAGGACCCATCTATACCACTCCTGGGCATATACCCAAAAGATGCTCCAACATATAACATGTGCATAGCAGCCTTATTTATAATACCCAGAAGCTGAAATGAAACCAGGTGTCTCTCATAAAAGAAATGGATAAAACAATTGTACATTTACATGATGGAGTACTACTCAGCTATTAAAGCAATAACTTCATGAAATTCATAGGCAAATGGATGGAAATAGAAAATATTATCCCAAGTGAGGCAAGCTAATCAGAAAAAGACACATATGGTGTACACTCACTGATAAGTGGATATTAGCCCAAAGGCTTGAATTACCCAAGATACAATCCACAGACCAAATGAAACTCAAGGAGGACGACCAAACTGTGGATGCGCCAGTCCTTCTTTTTCTTCCATTCCTTCTCTTTATTAGTGAGTCTTTTCTTTTTTTATAACAATTTTTAAAAATTTTTTTCTTTTAATTGGATTTTTTATTAACATTTCAAATGTTATTTCCTTTTCTGGACATAAGCCCCCTATCTCATCCCCCTCCCCTTTTTCTAAAGGGTATTCTCTGCCCAATCGACCCCCCTTCCACTTCTTGACATTCCCCTACACTGGGAGTCTATCCTTGGCAGGACCAAGGACTTCACTTTCCACTGGTGCCAAACAAGGCCATCCTCTGCTACATATGCAGCTGGGGCCATGGGTCAGTCCATGTCTAGACTTTGCGTAGTAGGCATTGTTGTTTTTATGGGGTTGCAAGCACCTTCAGCTTTCAATCCTTTCTCTAATTCCTCAAACAGGGGTCCCCTTCTCAGTTCAATAGTTTGCTGCTAGCATTTGCCTTTGTATTTGACATGCTCTGGCTATGTCTCATGAGACATCTATGTTCAGCTCCTGTCAACATGCACTTCTTAGTTTCATCGATCTTATCTAGTTTTGTTTTGTATATCTATATCTATATCTATATCTATATCTATATCTATATCTATATATATATCTATATATCTATCTATCTATATATATATATATATACATATATATATATATGGTACATGTGGGCAGGCCCTGAATGGTTGTTCTTTCAGTCTCTGCTCCAAACTTTGTCTCCGTATCCCCTCCTATGGATATTTTTGTTCAACATTTTAAGAAGGAGTGAAGCATCCACATTTTGGTTACCCTTCTTATTGAGTTTCATGTTGTCTATGGATTGTATCTTGGGTAATTCGAGTTTCTGGTAATTCACTTATCAGTGAATGCATACCATGTGTGTTTTTCTGTGATTGGGTTACCTCACACAGGATGATATTTCTAGTTTCATCCATTTGTCTATGAAGTTGATGAAGTCATTGTTTTTGATAGCTGAGTAATATTCCATTGTGTAGATGTACCACATTTTCTGTATCCATTCCTCTGTTGAAGGGCATCTGGGTTCCTCCCAGTTTCTGGCTATTATAAATAAGGCTGCTATGAACATAATGGAGCATGTGTCTTTGCTATATGTTGGAGCATCTTTTGAGTATATGCCGAGGAGAGGTATAGCTAGGTCCTCAGGTAGTGAAATATTCAATTTTCTGAGGAGTATCCAGACTGATTTCCAGAGTGGTTGTACCTGTTTGCAATCCCACCAAAAATGGAGGTGTATTCCTCTTTCTCAACATCAGGATTGTTTTGATTTGCATTTCCCTGATGACTAACGATGTTAAGCATTTCTTTAGTTACTTCTCCAACATTTAATATTCCTCACCTGAAAATTCTTTGTTTAGCTCCATACTCCATTTTTAATAGGGTTATTTGGCTCTCTGGAGTCTAACTTCAGGAGTTCTTGATATATTTTGGATATTAGCCCTCTTTTATATATAGGATTGGTAAAGATCTTTTCACAATCTGTTGGTTGCCATCTTGTCTTAATGACAAGTGTCCTTTGCCTTACAAAACCTTTGCAGTTTTATGAGGTCCCATTTGTTTATTCTTGATCATAAAGCATAAGCTATTGGTGTTTTGTTAAGGAAAATTTCCCCAGTGCCCATGTGTTGAGACTCTTCCCCACTTTTTCATCTATTAGTTTGAGTGTATCTTGTTTGATGTGGAGGTCCTTGATCCACTTGGACTTAAGCTTTGTACAGGACGATAAGAATAGATTGATTTGTATTCTTCTACATACTGAACTCCAGTTGAACTAGCACCATTTGTTGAAAATACTATCTTTTTGGATAGTTTTAGCTCCTTTGTCAAAGATCAAGTGACATACGTATGTGGGTTCGTTTCTGGGTCTTCAATTTTTTTCCACTGTTCTACCTGCTTATCTCTGTAACAATATCATTTTTTATTACTATTGCTCTTTAAGACTGCCTGAGGACAAGGATGGTGATTCCCTCAGAAGTATTTTGTTGTTGAGTATAATTTTCGTTATCCTGGTTTTTTTTTGTTATTTCAAATGAATTTGCAAATTTCTCTTTCTAACTCTATGATGAATTGAGTTGGAATTTTAATGGGTATTGCATTGAATATGTAAATTGCTTTTGGCAAAATGGCCATTTTTACTATATTAATCCTGCCAATCCATGAGCATGGGAGGTCTTTCCATCTTTGAGATCTTCAATTTCTTACTTCAAAGACTTGAAGTTCTTTTCATACAGATCTTTCACTTGCTTGGTTAGTCACACTGAGGTATTTTATGTTATTTGTGACTTCTGTGAAGAGTGTCATTTCCCTAATTTCTTTCTCAGCCTGTTTATTCTTTGAGTAGAGGAAGGCTACTGATTTGTTTGAATTAATTTTATACCTATCCACTTTGCTGAAGATGTTTATCAGGCTTAGTAGTTCTCTGTTGGAACTTTTGGGGTCACTTAAGTATACTATCATATCATCTGCACATAGTGATATTTTGACTTCTTCCTTTCCAATTTTATCCCTTTGACCTCCTTTCCTTGTCTAATTGCTCTGACTAGGACTTCGAGTACTATATTGAATAAGTAGGGAGAGAGTGGGCAACTTCAGTCTTTCTTAAAAGGGGAAACAAAAATATTCACAGGAGAAGATGTGGAGACAAAGTTTGGAGCAGATATTGGAGGAATGGCCATTCAAAGCCTGCCCCACCTGGGGATCCAGGCCATATACATATAGCCACCAAACCCAGACAATATTGCTTATGCCAATAAGTGCATGCTGACAGAAGCCTGTTATAGCTTGCTGTGCCAGAGCATGGCAAATACAGAGGTGAATGCTAGTAGTTAATCACTGAACTGAGAACGAGATCCCCATTGTAGGAGTTAGAGAAAGAATTGAAGGAACAGAAAGGGTTTACAACCCCACAAGAACAACACCAACCAACCAGAGCTCCCAGGGACTAAACCGCACCCCAGGAATGCACATGAACAGACCCACGGCTCTAGCTGTGTATATAGCAAAGGATGGCCTTGTTGGGCACCAACGGGAGGAGAAGTCCTTGGTTCTGCCAAACCTGGACCCCACAGTGTAGGAGAATGCCATAGTGGGGAGAGGGAAGTGGTTGGTGGTTGGGGGGCACCTTCATAGATAAAGGGGGTCTTGGATAGGGGGTTTATGGACAGATAACTATGAAAGGGGATAACATTTGAAATGTAAAGTTAAAAAATCCAATGGAAAAAAAGATGAAAGTGCTACGTGTGTTAAATTTCAGTGCTTTGATTAAACCTTGATGACATCACTATTGTCATCATCATGAGTGGCAGAGTTAGGGATGGAGTCGAGGGCCCTGTGCATGACAGTACATATTCTATTAGTGAACATCAGCCATGTCTGTATGTAATTTAGTAGTTTACTAGCTGAGGCACTTTTGCAGGACACAGATTAACCATTGGTTCTCAGGATAGTAATCAAGAATTCCCTTGCGAAACCTGCCGGTATGTGGCAAGAGGGATAGCCTACGTGTCTGTCTTGTATAATGTGCATGATAAATGAAACCAGCAAGGTACAGAAGAATTTGGGTGTTTTCGTTTCTGTGGAGAAGCCATGTGTAAATTCAAATAGCGTAGCAGATGTGCAGTCACCCATGCAGATAGGCACAGACTCACCCTGTTTCAAACTGTATAAATTCAAATGTAATCTGGACAAAGTCTACTTTTCATTATACACCATGATTCTTCATGGGCATTTATAACATATCCATTGTGGGGTGTTTTATTTTTGTTTTTTTAATACTAAATAGTTGATCAACAGCAGCTGTTTTCAGGTTGGGCTCCTTTCCAATACACAGAGTCAATGCTTGCATATTGGAGAGGTCTCATTTAAGTATCGTTGGGAAGAGTCAGTCATCTTTTCATATTTTCTTAAGGCCATCTTGAGGATCAGTCTGTTTGCCCTGATGAGTGCAATGTTCCAAGAAACATCTTTGCATGACCAGTGTCTGAGGGAGAGAGCCTCTGCATATATCCCAAGCAACTGTTCCCTATGGGCAGCTTTTCCTTAACTTCATTGTTATAATTTGTCAGATTTTTCATTATGATCCTAAATGACCCTTGGAAGCAGAGACATTTACAGCCTTAGTTGCTATTATAATGAGACAATAGTGGAAAATTAGCAGTGAAAAGCATTTATTTTACATCAGCTTTGCAATGTCATACAAAGGCATTGGAGCACACATCTAAATGATTTTAGAGAAGACAGATACTTATTCATGTGCACATCCAATAGTCTTCTGTAAGGAAAAGTACTTATAAACAAATAATGAAAAACTTAATATGCAATAATACACAGCATTACTGTCTGGTTAAAATTATTTCATAATTTTAAGAGAATAGCAGTATCTGAGAATTTTCTAGAAATTTACACATTAAGATCAAACTGGGTGTTCAACTACAGATAATCAACTATGTCCCTGTAACAAATAAATAAAATGAACGAAGAAATATATAATAAAGAAGTAAAAAAAAAAGAATAAATTTTAAATCCCTTTCCTGACATAGAGTTTATTTAAATCCCCAAATCTACCTCTTAGGAAAATGAAAACTGTAGTGAGAATCAATGAGAGGTTCAGAAGCCAAAGTCAATGAAGAAATAATTTGTTGTTTTCAAAGCCCAAGATACCAATTATCATCAAGGTGAGAACATTTCCCACTTACTGAAAATTATTTGAACCTAGGTTCCCTATTGGGTGTCACTGAAATGCATATTAGTTGACTTGAAAATCAGAGGCAATTGAAGGAAGAAAAGGTGCCTTAATTATAAAGCCTCCCACTCTGGGATCTTCGAAAATCACAACTTCTAACTTCCCACTTGACTGCACTGCACATAGAAAGCTCATTTTTCTCATTTGTCTCCGTTTTGATGAGCTTAGAATAAATATAGTTGAGGTATTTTGTCACACCTGTTACTATTTCATTATGAAGGAAATAAGTCATAGAAAAATGCATTCAAATAGACAGAAATAGAGTTGAATATTTCTCTGTACCACATAAATCAATATATATTGTCTATGCTTAAAAGTGTATTTTATCATGAACAACCAAAGTAGTTTCTGAAACATCATTTTACTTTGGATATAGAAATTCTAAACTTCTAAAAATTTTCAAGGTGAGCAGGTTTGAATTTACTGATCTAAGGACTGGCCTGCAAGAAATAAGGCAAGACTCCTTTATTTTGTTGTTCTGCACTCTTAAACACTGGGCTGTATCCCTAGCCTTAGTTTCAGACACAAGACCCATCATCGCCTGAACATGTAATTCAGTGGTTTAGCTACTGTGGTATGACACACAGTTACAGGGACTTTCCTGTCTACATCTCCACGACAATCGGACAGTAGCCATGAGTTGCTGCTGGGCACCAAGATGTGCTTTTGGCCATCATATCATATCATGTCATATGACATATATCATATCATATATCATATCATGATGCTTGTGCAGAAAACACCTAATAATCACCATGTTGATCTTTTTTTTAATTGGTTATTTTATTTATTTACATTTCAAATGTTATCACCATTTCAGATTTCACCTCTGTAAAACCCCTATCCTATTCCTCCTTCCCCCATCTTCTTTGAGGGTGCTCACCCTCTCACTTACCCACTCCTACCTCACCACCCTAGCATCCTCTTATGCTGGGGCATTGAACCTCCACAGGACTAAGGGCCTGCCCTCCCACTGGTGCCAGATAAAGGGACACCTTTGCTATATATGTGACTGGAGCCATTGTCTCCCCTCCCATGTATACACTCTGGTTGGTGGTTTAGTCCCTAGGAGCTCTCAAGGGGTCTGGTTGGTTGATCTTCTTCATATGGGGTTGCAAAACTCTTCTGCTCCTTCAGTCCTTCCTCTAATTTCTCCATCCGGTCCCTGTGCTCAGTTTGATGCCTGGTGAGACTCTAACAGAACTTCTACCAGGGTCCTGTCAACAAGCACTTCTTAGCATCAGCAATAGTGCCTGGGTTTGGTTTCTGCAGATGGAATTGACCTCTAGGTGAGGCAGTCTCTGGATGACCTTTCCTTCAGTGTCTGCTCCACTCTATGTCCCTATGTTTCCTTTAGACAAGAGGAATTCTGGGTTAATATTTTTGAAATGGATGGGTGGCTGCATCCTTCACAAGGGACCATGTCTAACTTCTGGGGATATGGTCTCTACAGGTTCTCTCTCCCCTTTTGGGGGGAATTTCAGTTCATGTCATCCCCATTGGGGACTGGGAGCCTCTTGCTTTCCTTGTATCAGAGACTTTCTAATGATGACCCCCAGTTCCCCATTCCCCACTGCTACAAACCTCTGCTCAATTTCCTGACCCTCTGTACTCCTCCCCCTTCTCTTCCCACACCTGCCTACTTCTCTCCCTCCCAGATCCCTCCCTCCCTCTACTTCCCTTGATTATTTGACTGACCCTTCTAAGTAGGATTGAAGCTACTACACTTTGGTCTTCCTTTTGCTTCAGCTTCAAATGGTCTGTAAGTTGTATCGTGGGTATTCCAAGCTTTTTTTCCTAATACTCACTTATCAGTGAGTATGTACCATGGCGGTCCTTTTGTAAACTAAGTTACCTCACTCAGGATGATATTTTCTAGTTCCATCGATTTGCCTGTGAATTCATGAAGTCATTGTTTTTAATAGTTGAGTAGTACTCCATTGTAAACAAATGCACCATATGTTTCTGTATCCATTCCTTTGTTGAGGGACATTTAGCTTGTTTCTAGTTTCTGGCTATTGTAAATAAGATTACTGCGAACAAAATGGGACATGTATCCTTGTTATATATTGGAGCATCTTTGGATATATGCCCAGGAGTACCTGCATCCTCAGGTGATACTATGTCCAATTTTCTAAGGAACGGCCAGATTTATTTCCAGAGTGGTTGTACCAGCTTGTAATCTCACCTGCATAAACAGAGTTTTCCTCTTTCTTTGCATCCACATCAGCATCTGCTTTTACCTGAGTTTTTATGTTAACCATTCTGACTGGTGTGAGGTGGAATCCCAGAGTCATTTTTGATTTGCATTTCCCTCATGACTAAGGATGTTGAACATTTCTTTAGGTGCTTCTTGGCCATTCGAGATTCCTCAGTTGAGCTTTATTTAGCTCTGCTATTTTGTTCTCTGGAGTCTAACTTCTTTAATCATATATATATGATGATAATCATATATATATATATGATAGCCCTCTATCTGATGTAGGATTGGTAAAGGTCTTTTCCAAATCTGTAGGTTGCTGTTTTGTCCTGTTGACAGTGTCCTTTGCCTTACAGATGCTTTTCAATTTTATGAGATACCATTGCCTTACAGATGCTTTTCAATTTTATGAGATACCATTTGTCTATAGGATCTTCAGGCCTGAGCCATTGATGTTCTGTTCAGAAAGTTTATTTGAGTCTTCAATTCTATTCCATTGATCTATCTGTCTGTGTCTTTACCAGTACCATGGGGTTTTCATCACTATTGCTCTATAGTAGAGCTTGAGGGCAGGAATGGTGATTCCCTTAGAACCTCTTAAAAATAGTTCTTAAGAATGTTTTATGCTATCCTGAATTTTTGGTTATTAAAGATAAATTTGCAAATTGCTCTTAGTATCTCTGTGAAGAATTGAGTTGGAATTTTGATAGGATTGCATTGAATCTGCAAATTGCTTTTGGAATGACAGCCATTTTTACCATTTTAATCCTGCTGATCCATGAGCATGGGAGAGACAAACAAAAGAACTTATGTTAAGAATAAGGATCAATGTAAACTAGCATTGGCTTCTGTTGCTACTTATGCTAAAAATAAATTCTTGTGTTTGTTTCTACCATGTTCATAAAACAGCAGGATTAAAATAATAAAAATGGACATTCTGATTGGCCTAGAATTTTCCATGTAGATTAGGCTTACCTTAACCTCACAGAGATTGCCCTGCTTCTGTCTCCTTACTGCTGAGATTATAGTTACATGCTTTCAGCCCATATTTTTAATGACATGTTTAAAATAGTTTAGCATAGCCTCTTTCTAGTTATGACTACAGAAATATATCTTACATAAACTTATGCTTAAATTTATCAAAGGATTATATTATCTTTTCTTATTTATTAACATCTTGAGTGTTTGTTTTCTGTGGTAAATCAGCCACATGCTCCTAAAACTATTTTAGTCATTGAATCTAGAGTACACGGTTACCTAATTTGGGTCTTTTGTTTATAGAGTAATAGGATACTGATATCAAATTCTTTATCATGAGTGACTATCTGCAAGCTAAGCATCTGCCATCTTGGAAAGTTCAGGTGTGCCCCCTCTGCAAAAGTTCAAGACAGTGGGCACCCCCTCAAGAGGAGTGGAGTAAAACTAACCCTCATCTGAGGAACAAATGTCTCTGTTCTGCCTACACCCTGCTGGGCCTAGAGTGTATAGAGCACTAGAGGATGGAGAGTGTGTACAAGGAGCCTTCCTAGGTGGTGGGTCAGGCTTTAAAGGACAGCCTTTTTGGATAGCCATCATAAATAACACCTCATCTACCTCATCTAGGCTTTAAAAAAGAAGCCCAATAATTTAATTCATATCCCAGAGTGAATACTAGTGAGAATGTGCTTCAGTTTGTCCTTGGAAGCTCAGGAGGAGGTGTAGACATTAGTTTATGTCTCTCTACATATTTTAAGTACATATCTTTATGTATTTTAACAGCATTCACCATAGGCTTGAATTTGTTAATTATTATTCTATGATATTTTAACTTGGTTTCTGTTATACACAAAAGCATAATTGCAATGAAATGCCTTCTTATAGTTTAAGTCTCATGCCATCTATTATGTCTGTCCATGTTTTTAACTTATGTTAAGTTTTCCCTCTTTGTTATGCAAAGCTGTTATTGTCAACATTGTCTTTTTGGAACACCCATTTAGCTATAGGTATCCATTTATAATATAGTACTTATTATAACTTAGATAAATTAAATTATATCAAGTAATTATACCCTAATGACTATAGATTTTCATAGAGAGAAATATTACTTCTTTAGAAGCACTTATATAGCCATATTTTCCTGACCTCAAATTTTTCTCATTTTCAGTTTTCAGTCTTTCTCTGAATTTTTTAAATTCCTTGAGAATCTCTAATTAACATGTCATTAAGAAAACATTTCCAAACCTTAATTATATCAACAATATTTTTAGTCGTGCTTGTCCTTTAGCAGTATAATATAATGGCATTATTACACTGAAGACTGGTTATAAAGATTCTCCTTTCCTGACATTCGTTATGATTTACCCATTTTAAATATTCAAGTTTCCTGTGTATTAGTCTGCAAGTAGGTGTAGCATGTCCAAGCAGTTGTCTTGCTGACTGAGCCTGGAGACCACATCAGAATTCCTGGAATAGGCATTACAGGTGATTGTGAGCCTCTTGAAGTGGGAGCCTGGGAGTAAACCCCAGTCTGGAGCAGGAGCAGTAAGTGCTCTTACCCACTGAGTCATCTTTTCAGCTCTATGAATGAAATGCAAAACCAGCAGATTTTGCCATTATCAGCTTGAAGGGGTATGAACTGAGCAGGGTTTGAGAAGGAAATAGTGAATATTGACACATGTATTACTCAGAGGGGAAGATCAAATGTGAGCTAGTCAGTACCAGTTGTTTTTGTAAAAATAAACTTCATACCTAAAACCCCGCCTACATCGTCCTCTGACATTCATTCCTATTCCTCTTGTTCCCCTGCCTTCCTTTGTTGGAGAACCTTGACATTAAGGTAACAGTTTCCTGTGACTGGATGACTCTCTGAGCTTCATGGAAAGCAAGGGCTCCCTTTCTTAGCAAGTCAGCTGGTCATAGCTGGCCTTGTCTGAAAAGTGTCCTCTTACAGAGTTCTCTGCATAGCTGCATAACACCCACACACGTGTCCCTCTGCTTCCACCACATAATTAGGTGCTGTGTTAGAACTAATCAGGCCTTCCTGCTGGATTGAT
Source organism: Rattus rattus (assembly GCF_011064425.1). NCBI lineage: Eukaryota > Metazoa > Chordata > Mammalia > Rodentia > Muridae > Rattus > Rattus rattus. Next base: position 7,426,772 of record NC_046161.1, read on the forward strand.
GCGAAGTCCAATTAGCCCTTTTCGCTCACATCTCTAAAAACACCCTTACATACCCTGTCTCTGAAATAATAAAGTAGACTCACCTTGCTGTAGCAGTTCCCAGAGTTAATTCAGTCCATACTCACAGCCATCAGTCTAAACTCTGCTCGCCCCCTCAACCAAGTTTGTTACATCAGGCTGGTGGCCAACAGCCTCCAGGGAGAAAGGAGGCTACATTCCTTAAAAATACAACAAACAAAATGCAAAAACAGATTCTGGCTCAAGCTTCTTCTTTTGTTAATGTGCAAACAGTTGATACTTTCCGGCTATTTAAATAGTACTGCCTTCAAAGGTGCAATTGTCTGTTGGTCATCTATTACAGCGCATAGCCTGAAGAGGAGTTCTTCCAAGGGTCCAGTTTCATTGTGTGTCAGAGTTTCCCTTTCTCCTTCTCTGTTCTCCGTCTCTGTCTTTTTCTTCCTTCTTTCTATTTTCTTTCATTATTTCTTGTTTTATTTTTAAAAATTGCATAACATTTTATAAAATATTAAGTATTTATTATATATATTTATTTCATATATGTATGTATATGTATGTATATATGAATAACGTGGCATGCATATATTATTATTATACATACATATATGACCTTTCTTTTACTCTATAGATCCTTTGCATATATATTAGATCTTGCAATTTATTGGTTCTCTACTTCTATACCTGCTTCCTGTGTCTTTTCTTGTACTCTTTTCCCTATATTTTGTCCCATTCCAATGTGTTAGTATTTGTTTTATCTTACATTATATTTTATTTTAGTATTATTTCATGAATACATGTTGATTTGATTTTTCTTTTCTGTTTTTAATGAAAGTAGACTTTTTTCTCATATAATTTATCTTGATTAGAGTTAACTCCCCACGTCCCCTCCCCTTTCTGTCTCTCAGTAGAAACAAAAAGGCTTTGAGGGACAATAATAACATGGCATAAAATGTAATAAAATAAAATACAAAAAGAAGAAACAAAAATTAAAACATAATTTCACAGAACAAATATAAGGAAAAAATTTAAAATAAGACACAAGAAACAGGGCTGGAGAGATGGCTCAGCTGTTAAGAGCACTGACTGCTCTTCCAGAGGTTCTGAGTTTAATTCCCAGCAACCACAGGGTGGTTCACAACCATCTGTAATGGTATCCGATCCCCTCTCCTGGTGTCTGAAGACAGCGACACTGTCCCCACATACTTGAAATAAATAAATAAATCTTTAAAAAAAAAAAAGACACAAGAAACAGAGACCCACTAGTTCACACATTCAGGAATCCCATAAAAACACTAATCTGGAATACATGAAGGATCTATAGTATAAAAATAGAGAAAATTTATAAATAAGATAGTAGAATGTAAGTCAAATAATAATTATAGTAGTAGTAGTAGTAGTAGTAGTAGTAGTAGTAGTAGTAGTAGTACTCCTCCTCCTCCTCCTCCTCCTCCTCCTACTACTACTACTAATAATAATAATAATAATAAACAAAAGGGAAAATCCCTGACAATACAATAGACAGGGAACCTTGAAAGATGCTATTGAGTTCATTTTACATTAGGTATTTACCGCTGGGCATGTGGAAGGTAAATCTATAAGTTTTTATTTGCAAATAGTTACCAGCTGTAATTAGCTTCTGGCTTAGGAATGCTGGCATATGCCCACTTCTCCTTTTAGCTCATAGACTTTATCTGGCATGGACTCTGTAAATGTTGATTCAGTCCCTGTGAGTTCATATGTGTCTCAATTATGTTGAGAACCTTGTTTGCTCGGTGTCCTCCATGCCTCTGGATGGTAATGCTATTTCTACATCTTCAGTGGAGTTCCCTTAGCCCGGAATGGAGAGATTTGCCTGATATATCCCCTTGAGGAATGAGTATTCCAAGGTGTTTAACTCACTGCATAATATCTGGATATAGGTCCCTATATTTGTTCCCGGGTTCTCTTTTTTTTCTTGCTCTTCTTCCTCTTCCTTCCACCTGCTCCCTTCTCTTCCTCCTCTTCTTCCTCCTCCCCCTCCTTTTCCTCTTTATGTTCTCCTCTTCCTCTTTCTCCTCCTCTTCTCATTCTTTGTATTTGTTCCCAGATTCTTTTTATCTCTTTTGTCCTCTCTTCCTCTTCCTCTTCCTCCTCCTCCCCCTCCTCTTCCTTCTTCTTTTTCAACAGTTGTATTTGCTTTTACCCTAGGAACATGGGCTACCTAGTCTCAGGTTTTCTGTCACCTCAGTAGTGTCAGGTACTGGCCCCATTTACCCTAGCATATCTTTCAGGCTTTATAGGTCTAAGAGTTTGTAGCTGGGTTGGTGATTACGTTTTTCCCTTAATAGCATTCAGAGTGCCTTCCTGTAACAAAGATGCTAGCACCTAGGGTGAAGAATCTATGTAGGCACAAGCTCAATTCTTCCATGTTCAATAAGTATTATAGGTGTTGACTTCAGTCATAGTGCTTTTTTGGTCAGCTTATGTAGAGCAGCATACTGTCTTTGTAACCACCTGAGTTGTTTGAGTACTTTGGTGAAGAACCGAATTAGATGTAACCCAATGTGAGGACTTGGAGCTTGATTTGGTGACGAGCAATGGTCAGTTAGGGCATTATCAGTCCACTATTTTGCAATTTCCCTTAGATTACCATCATACATACATACATACATCATACAATATGATTTGGTTTAATTTACTACTGGCAGCTACCTTAATTAATTCATCTAGATTCTTGCCTGATATACATAGGTTTAACTTATTTTTATTTCTGTGTTTTTACTTAAATATGGAGGATTTTTTATAAAATACAAAAGAATACTCTGTGTTTAATCTAGGCTGATAATAACCTGGGACTATGGAATTAAGTTTTCTTGCCTTTTGCCTCTCCTGGTATACTGTTAATTTTACAAGCTCTAGCCATTGAGTCTCATTCTTTTTTCTTCCCTTCCTTGCTCTTTCACTGTATAATTATAAATAGTATAATCATTTAGAATATGGAAACATTTTAACTTTGGGGATTGCTCCCACGGTTTTAATATATTTGGACAATGCTTAACTATCACTTGGTCTCTTTTTTTAGTGTCTCTCTCTGTTGTTAGCAGATCCCATTGATGAGAGAAATCCTCCTACTATTAAGGTTTTAGAAGGATTAATCATTTTAAATGTTTTTGTACATAATTATTCTTATGGCACTAAGCTGCAAAAGTGTCACAGTGAATTTTGACAAATGATGGTCACACACTAAATTTCTCCTTTCAGTGTGAAATATAAAATTAAATAAAAGCCTAGTTTTCTCAGAAGGAAAACAGGTAGACAAGGATGTGAAGAGCTGGTTCCATGGGATGGGGATGAGCTTAATTTCCTTGCTGTTGAAATCCTTTCGGGTGCTCCCAACACTGGTCTAATTTATCCCACAATGCGGACAATAATGCAGCTTTGTTTTTCAAACAGTAAAAACAATAATTTTAGGACCCAGACTATTGGTCTCAATTTCTTAAGAAAAACATTTATAAGCAGCTTTTATTGTGGTCTTAAAGCTGATATTCTTTCTTCCTTTTTTCTATGATTAAAGAGTCAGCGGTCTGTATCACTGATTGGAAATCTGATGCCTTTGCCTGATGTAGAGTCTATATGCATGGGGATGAAAAGGTCAATGCTGAATGCTGTTCTCCCCAATTTTGCTTTTTGAGACAAAGTCTCTTTCTGAACTTAGAACTCATAGATTCATCCAGACTAACCAGGTATAGAGCTCCTGTGACCTCCTGTCTCACCTCCCAGTACTGAGGTTAGGGACACAAATAAAACTCCAGGTGGGATTTTATATGGATGCTAAGGTCCTGTATTTTGATGTTTCATAGAAAACAGTTTATTCTAAGTTTTTATATTCCAGTTCACTCAAACTAATTACAGGGAAATTTGTTAATAATAAAAGAAGGTCGGATTTGTTAAATGTTTTCTATTTCTATTGGAATGATATACATTTATATTCTTAATCCTTTCTATATCCTTTGTTACATTTATGGATTTGCATATTTTATTTTCAATATTTATGGATTTTCTTAGCATGGATAACTGTGATAACTTTGACTTACTAGTTCATGGATCCATATAAAACTGCACCTGAAAACAATTTTGTAAGATTTCATTGAATGTTTTTTCATATATTTTTATCCAATAATTATTCTGTAATGTAATTTTCTTTTGCTTGGTTTTGATAATAGAGTAGTTTGAACTTCAAAAAGAAACTTGTATGTATTCTTTTTAATTTCTTGTAGTATTTATTATTTATACATCAGTAGTATTTATTTCCTCAGTACATATGTCCTAAACCCTTTTCTGCTGAGACATGTGAATTGTTTGTCTTTGTTCTGAATAGGTTTTCCATTATTTTTTCTGACTCAGCATTGGCCTGCTCTTCTGTCTTATACAATATGATGTCACAGGTACTTTATGACCCTTTTTTAATTCTATGGAATCAGTTATATCCTTCTTTCATTTTTTCCTTGACTATTTCTGCTTTCTTAGGTAATTGTATTAATTTTTCTCATTTTTTTTTATTTAGCATCTATTTTGCGCCTTCACTCTGCATCTTGTCTAGATACACTCAAAATACGATTCAATTACTTTAATTTTGGTTTCTGTTGCCTTCTTAATATTAACCATTGAGGTCTTTATGCTTTTTATTGTAGTCATTTATTATGTTTTTTCTTGTAGAATTTCTATTGATATGACCACAATTTCAATGTCTCTCTGGGATCTTTTAAATATTTGTCTTAAGTTTCTTAAATTTATCTTTGTTTCTTATTGATTTATTTTCAGGAAAATGAGGAGAATTTCTATGCCCTGTGGATTTTCTTTTTTTTTTTTTTTTTTTTTTTTTTTTGGTTCTTTTTTTTTTCAGAGCTGGGGACCAACTCAGGGCCTTGCGCCTCCTAGGCAAGCGCTCTACCACTGAGCTAAATCCCCAACCCCCCTGTGGATTTTCTTAGTTTACCTCTGTTATTGATTTCTACTCTGATGACATTATTTTTAGAAAAGATAGTTGACCCACTGTCACTCTCTTTCCTTTGCCAAGACTTGTTTTCTAGCCTGAAGAAGCATGTGAAGTATTCCATGTACTGCTGGGTAAAATGTTGGTCTTGCTTTAACTGGAAGTCAAGTCTGCAGTTGTTAGTACATCCACTAAATTTGAAACCTCAAGTTCAAGGTCTCAGAAGCCTCCTGTTAAGACTATCACCATCACTTAAAGTGATATACCCTAGTAAGGGTTACATTTTTCCTTTCTTTTTATATCTAGTAAAATTTGATGCATAGATTTAGGTTACACAGTGTTAGGTGGACATGTGTTCATATTTTTTTAACTTAATGGGCTTCTGTATTGCTTTTTAATGACTTTGTGGAATTAATGTAGGGTATGTGACATGGAATTTTATAGTAAAAATTAGGCCAATCTAGATAATTTTGGTCTTCATTTTCAAAACTTAACTTTTTATTTCCTCACCATTGATCCATATGTATCCTTGAAAATGCAGTTAAGTTTTTCCAGGCTGCAAATATTTGAGACACTTCTTGTCCATTCAGTCGCCACGTCTCATGACTGAAGAATATAATCTATTCATGTTAAGGTAGTTATTGATAGGTAAAGATTTTATACTGATCTTTAGTTTTTATGGTTTTATTATAGATTTTGTGTTCTTTTCTTCCTTTCTCAAGTCATCATCTTATATGTTTAGAATTTTCTGCATTAATAACTTTGATTTTAATTTTAAATGATATTTTCTTAATTCTTTAAGAATCTCATATAACTTTTAGCACATTCATCTTTAATTTATATCTATCAAAAAATTAGCTGGGGAGTACATTCACTATAGTTTTTTTTAAATAAACTACATATTTGTTACACTTCGGTTTGATAGTAACTTACTTAAAACATCACATAATTAAAAAAGGCTGTTTTAATCTGATTGAAGAAAACAATTTTTAGGAAGAGAAAATAATTTTGTGACGTTGTAAACCTCACACCTTAACTTCATAAACTCCATTTCATATTTTATGCAAAATTGAAACATTTTATATTTTACCTATCTTAAAATTTATAGCTATTTTAAATAACCTTTTTTTTCAAGAGTTATAGCAATTACAGAAATAAGTTTCAAATTGCAATGCTATACTAGCGGCTTTTACTATGGCAGGAGTAGACTGCTCTAACATTGTATCCTTTGAAGCCCATCATACTGCTGCCTATAGCTTTGTATAAGGAGAAATGCTCATGTACTGGCCCTGGAAGTGAGCATGGAAGAAGATAAGGGGGTGATAGCTCTGCTTTCTGGGTTTCAGATTGCTAATGGCACTGGGTACCAGTGCAATATTATCCTTGCTGATGAATTGACAAGTATATGCCAGATGTGAGTGCTTCTGAAGCAATAAGTAAACCGGTGATAAGGCAAACATATTTAGAGCTATAGTAGCATCACAGAGCCCAGCTCAGCTCTATGTAGGAGTTAGTGGCTACAAGCGCACCATCACAAGCAGAGATATTTTTTAATAGATGATACATATGCTAATGCATGTTATCCTAGTGGATGTTTGAGGTGTGATAACGAACAGTACATGTTTGATATAAAACATGTTTATAGCTTCAGTAACTGTGGATGTATTCCACAGATAAGCACTGTGGCAGCTTGGCTGGAGAATGGAGCTTGGAAATAGGTAGAGACACTGGACTGTGAAGCTTTCTACCACGTGCTAGCTTCCTACCACGATGTCTCTTTTCTAAAGCACGGATTCATGAGGAATAGCCCTTGGGCTGAATTTTTGCACATGGACACTTGGAGAGGAATGTAAAAGGACTAGGAGAGGTGATGGCTCAAGTCTGAAACTTTTCCACAATAGCTGATTCTTGCTGGCTTGGATTTGCAGCTAGAAGTAACTCTTTGACCTTCCCAGGAAAAGAGGGCATTTGACTCATTCAGTTTCCAACATTCTGGTGATACCGTTCTTTTCAGAGTAGTCACAGGGAATTTGGGGGCTGATATAGAAGTTTGGTGTTAGCAGCTTCTAATTCTTCTCTATGTAAACTGTCTTGGGTAGTGTCCATTATTCTATGAGCTGTTGGATATAGACAATGGCCTTCTCTTCATCTTCTTCTTTACTGTGTTAAAAGAGGTTGATATCTGTCCTCTACCACCTTGGCATGCATGCCATACTTACTTCATCACATGGTGTTGTCTCTTTATCGAGATGGGTTACTCTGTACCAGACTTAGGGCTTGGATTCTTCTGATGTTGTGGAAAAATAAGATGAATATTGTCTAACTTAGCCACTACTGATGGACTTTTTTATGGAATCTATTTGATCTAGGAAGACAGGAAAAGGTGATGAGACAGAAATAACATTTTCCTGTTTGTTGCCAAAATGTCTTTCAGAAGTTGTTTTAGGTTTGTAGTACACAGAAGGGCAATATTTTCTTATAAAATGACACAGCTTAATTGCATAATATCAGGATTACCGACACATGGTTAAAGCACAAAGATGAATTATAACTCACTGCTGTGCAACCAGAGATGGGAGGTGCTGGCAAATTATAAATTGAAAGAGAATTACATTTTTTTTATCATTATCAGTTTCTTAAGTATTTTCTCACAGTCAGGACTTTTATTCCCCAGTGACAATAAATGCTAGCAACAAAATTATAATTTGCATTTAGTACCTCTAAATGATGCATGTAAAACCAGAAAAATAAATCAGTGTGCAAACACACTTATTAACAACCCTGAAGACCCAAGTGTGATCCCAAGGACTTATGTTGCAAGTGTTCTCTGACCCTTAACTGATTGCCATGGCAGATGTAAACCTACAATCTTAAACAACACACACACACACACACACACACACACACACACACTAAATTACATGACATATGTACACACATATATATATATATATATACTTTATGTACATTTTAATAATTTTTGACAAAAAAGGTAAGAATATCCTGAAGGGTTCTAATAAACAGATCTCCACTTCATATTCTTCCATCCACATAAAAGAAGGAGACAGATGTCACAAGGATTAAGTACAAAATATTCCAGATGGCCAGCATAATTTTCACAATTCACAATTTCCAATTTATATAAACAGAATAACATTGAAATGGAACGAGGGAGCAGGCATTAATTTATTTGATTGATAGGCACATGGAACATATGCTCTACTCATTTTTGAAGGCATAGGAGGAATCAGCAATGCCAAATAAAAATGCCATCACCTTCAGCTTCCTTTACTCTGAAAACGTATGCTGCTCCTACTTCTTGAGTCTGATTTGCTGCAGGATTTCTATACCAATCCTTTCCTGGTGAGATTTCCCACCCATACTACCCAAAATCAGGAAAGTAATTCTAGAGCATCTCTGATTTAATGACAGCCCCTTATTATTTATCTTCATTGCATAGCATAAAAATATTGAAGTTTGTTATGATATATCATGTATTTATTTATAATATTATCACACATACTTAGCATCACAATTCCCTGCCACATGTCTTATACTAATCCCTTTCCCATCATTTCCCCCACACACATAGACATCTTTTGGCTCATGCATGCAAGCATGTGTGTATAATATATTTTATTACATGTGTCTATACACATTTGACCTAGTTTTCAATGTCAACGAGACACAGCCCAGAATCGCTTGAAAAAATAAGTGTAAAGAGAGTAAATATCAATATCAGGTTGTCTGTGTATGTCAAGGTGAGATTGTCTTCACAATCTTAGTTAAAGAATGAAGTCACAGCCCATCGCAAGAGGCACTGTCTTTGAGATCCTGCAATGTATGAGAAAATTAGCCAAGAGGGAGCCTGGGAGTTATGGAGGCTGAGTATTCATGCACGGGTTCCTACCCTCATGTTCTACCCTGATTCCCATTACTGATGAGTTTTGACCCAGAAGTGTGAGAAAAAGAAACCCTTAGTTACCTGATATTGCACCTGGTAACAATATTTTATCATAAAAACAGAAAAATAGCTCAGACAACACGAACATGATTTACATGAATGGGAATAAAGTGAGATATTTTTTACATATTTTCTCACATTTTTGTCAGTATATTATTGTCATTTCCTTTCCAAGAGTGTCAGGTTACTTACCTTTTGCTACTTTATATTGAAAATAGTTTTTTATGCAATATATTCTTGCTGTGATTTCTTCTCCCAAATTTCATCCGATAGCCTCCCCACTTGCCTATCAACTCATATATGAAACCTTCAGTTCTCTATCCTGTTAACAAGTCAACAGGCATCTTAAAAAGCTAAAAGAAAAGAATGGAAAGAAAAAACAAACCAGCATGAATAGGAGAAAACAAGCAATGCAACATGAAAGAAAAGAGACAAAGACATAGGATAAGAAACACACATAGATACAGAAAAACACAAAGAAATCCCATAAACATACCAAATCTGACAGTATAATATATAAGCAAAAGATCTGTAAGAGTGGGGGAAATGTTCCAACAAAATACTATGGTAGAAAGAAATAACAAGGGGGGTGGTGGGATAGATCTCCTAAATATGCCATTGAGTTTGTTTTGTGTTAACCATGTGCTACTAGGCATGAGGTCTGCCCAAAGTGCTGGTTTGTATACCAAAGGAGACTCCATCAGAGGAATTTCCCTTTGCTAGTGGTCAGCCTTTAAGACAGCTTCTGTGTTAGTGAGTGAGGCTTGTGTTTACTTCAACTCTAAGAACTGGAACCTGATCTTGCTTAGACCTGTATAGGCCCTGTGCATGCTGCCACAGACTCTGAGTTCATATGTGTGCTAGGCCTTTTGTATGTGAGAAATCTTGTTTCCTTGATGTTATCTTTCCCCTCTGGCTCTGATGACCCCTCCACTCCCTCTTCTGCAGAGTTCCCTGACATCCAATTAAAGACTGAGTGTTCTAAAATCTCTTACTCTCTATCCTTTGTCCAGTTGTGGATCTCTGCATTTGTTCCCATTGACTTCAGAAGATGCTTCCTTGAGGATGACTGAAAAAGCCACTGATGTATACTCATAGAAGTCATTTTATTGCCATGTTCCTTTAGGAGAGCAGTAGTATTTGGTTTTCCTCTTGGTCCATTGCCTCAAGTTCTTAACCTCTTGAGCTGTCTCAGGCGTGTGTTCCATCTAATGCAGAAGGCCTTATATCCAGTCAGATGGTTTCTCCCACAAATTTTTGCCACTATTTCGCCTGTGTATCTTGCAGGCATGTTACTAATTGTAGGTCTCGGGTTTTCGGGCTGAGATGGTATCTGCTGTTCTTCTCTAATAGTATTGAAAGTACTTCCAGTATTGTGAACAGGAGTGAAGGATCAGTAGGGTGAAGGCTCTAGAGAGGTACCTGCTCAACTTATCTGGCAGCCATCATTAATGTGGTTATGATGCTATTATAGTTTGCTTTTGTCAACTTAATACAACTTGCATGTATTTGGGCAGAGGGAATCTAAATTGTGGAGTTGTCTACATCAGATTAATTGGTGGGAATTCCTATAGGGCACTTCCTTGATTGTTGACAGATGTAGGAAGGACCAGCCAGGTATGGGTCACACACTCCATTCCTGGAAGATGGATCTGAACTGTAAGATGAAGCAATCTGAGTGGAAGTTAATTAGCAAGGAGGACACTGGTGCTCTGGTTTCTCCGTTTCTGCTTCTAGATTCCAGTTACTGATATGCTCTCCAGATGGTAGACAGAAGTCTGTAACTCGTGTATCCTTTCCTATACCACAGTTGTTTGGGTCAGTGTTTTATCACAACAGGAGGACAATTCATTTACATTTTAATTCATTTGCCTATTAACTTACTGGATGATGATTTTGGTTTTGAATTTTTGTCAGTTACTTTTAGAATCTGAGTACTAACCCTGCATGAGGCTTATATCCCATTCAATGGGTTATTTTTTTTTAATTCTGCTAATCCCTTCATTAGCCTGAACAATGCATTTTAATTCTTTGAAGTCGCATTTGTCAGTTTTGTTTATTCTCTATTGTGCTAGTAACCTGTTTTTTTTGGTACAGTTCTTGCTTGTGCTTCTTCATGAAGAAATTTCCCTATGTTTTAAACAAGAAGCTGTGGATGTCTAGGTTTTATATCAAGAACGTTGTGGTAGTTTTAACTGTAAATTTTTCCAGGGTGACTTATGGACCAAATATTACTTACTCTTTGATATATTGATTCCAAACCCTATTTATAAAAGGGAGATATGACACCTTTGACAATTCCTAGTTGACTCTACCCATGTGGATTAATTTATAGCTTCTCCATTCTGTTCTATTGTTCTGCGACTATTTTTTTTTCCAGTACCACAATGTTGTCCTTGCAATGACTCTGTAGTACAACATGAGATAGAGTATTGTGATAAGTCCAGCAAGGCTCTTTCCACTTAGACTTGCCCTTGACAATTAAGGTGCTTTGAACTTCCACATAAAGCTCAGTACTACTTTTTCTAGCTCTGATAAGAATGACGAGACTCTGGCATGCATTGCTTGATGTTTGTGAATTATTTATTAATAGTATAAGTAATTTCACAATGTTGATCCTCTTGATTAATAAGAACAAGGTTTCTTCCCATCTCCTAATTACCTCTACATTTTTTGTCTTGAATGATTTAAAGTTTTCATAGCAAAAATATTTTATCTTCCTAGGATTATTCTTGAGTTATATTTGAAACATTTGTCTGTGGGTTTTACCTCTAATTTCTTTTTATCAACTTCATATATAGGAAAATCATGGACTTTGTTATTTTTTTTCTTGCTACTTTCCTGAAAGTATTTATCAGTTTTAAGTATGTTTTTGGTATGGATTTTAGTGTCTTTTAATTATAAGTTCCTGGGACTGAAGGTGTGCCTTAGTTAATAAAGCGCTTGTCACATAAGAGGTCAATCTCAGGCCTCACGAGCTAGAAGGAGAGGTATGATTCCTACATACTGTCTTTTCACTTCCACATAGGTTCTCCCAAATATATCAATCAAGAAATATAATAATGGTTAAGAGTTCATTCAACTCATGGTTTCTTCAGGACTTTTACAATGAAGCCATGTTGAGAGCATTATCAATTTATTTTTTGCTGTTGTTAAGATTTTTGTATTTATAAAAAGATAAAGAAAGGGGGATATATTTTGGTAGATGTGTAGTCAGGTATAGGGGAAGGGTATGCCTCTGCGGGCCCATACTAAGGCATCCTTCCCCTCTGAGGGACCAGCCACAGGAAGGTATAGTACAGAATAGAGTTTATTCAGGGTGGGGAGAGGAGTTAGAGAGTAGAGGCAGAAAAAAGAGAGAGAGAGAGAGAGAGAGAGAGAGAGAGAGAGAGAGAGGGAGGAAGAGAGAGGGAGGGTGGGGGAGGGGAGGAGGAGGAGTAAGAATGGTCATGGGCATGTAGAGAGAGAAGGGGGAGGGAATGAGCAGAGGTGGGGAAGGGGTGAGAGGACAGACCAGGAGCTAGAAAGCAATAGCAAGAGGAGGGGGCAAGCAACCCCTTTTATAGTGAGTCAGGCACTCCTGGCTGTTGCTAGGTAACTGTGGGGTGGACCTTAGATAAAATGCTCATAAAAATAAGATACAGTTTCTGGTTTCTGTTTATGTACTATACTAAACTCATTGATATTTCTGTATATATTCACTGAACCTAGAATACCTCCAAAGAAAACCATTTGGTTATGATATTTGAACTTCCTAATGTGTACTTGAATTCAATTTATAGTTTTATTATTGAAATTTGTTTGCACATTTCTCTTCAGCATGAAAATCGGTCAATGTTTCCGTTGTTCATTTGTCATGGTGACATACATAAAGATATAATGCTTAAGTGAGTTTCCATCTCTCCTTTTTTAATGGCTAAGGTTGTTGAACATTTTTAAAAACATGATATTTTTTAAAATGTTTAAAACATTTTCACTTCTCAGTACATCCAGTTATATAATGTGAAAAACTATTTCCCATTGTGAAGAATGTTTGGGATCAGTAGAAAGAATAATAAACATTTATTGGTCTTTATTCTCCCATTTTCCTACAGTCATACAACAGCCACTGATTTCCACTAGGCACCAAGCATTCAATCCTTACTCTAGATCTGATTAGCTCAGATATCTGTTGTGTTCTTTTCATACATTTCATTTTCCGTACATATGTGGATATGTGTATAAGCAAGCTCCTGTGTATGTGGCCATCAAAAGACAACTTAGAGGAAATGATTCTCTTTCTACCCTGTGGGTCAAAGGGAGTAAACAAAGGCCACCCAGCTTCCTGGCAGGCAGCTTTCCCCCTGAGCTGTCTAGCTGATTCCCATGGTGATTTAGTTTGTTTCCTTTGGTTTTGTTTTCACAGGAGAGGACAATGCAGTGGTTCGTCCATTTGTATCCTTCCTGAGGCAAGTTTAGATTTAACTACACATTGATCTCCTTGATAGAGAACTACCCAACTATATTCTAGGTACCAAAAGTCAGGATGTCCTAGCTAATGTAGCTTCTGTTAAATTGCCTGTTCGCGCAGAACCCCACCCCCTAGCTAACTGTTGATTTGAGCTTCTGTTAAAGTTGCTTGCTTCAAGTAGCTTGCTTTTGCAAAGCCCTCTGAGGCTGCTGATGGCTGCCTAGGGAGAAACGCTGTCATGGATTCTGCCATAAAAACCTTGTGTTCTGGACACTCAGGCCACTCCTAGGTAGCCAAAATACTCGCAATTGTCTATACACTGTGTCCCAGTGCTCATCTCTGATGAGCTCCTTATACAGAAATTAGTTATTCTTAACTGTGTGACCAATTGCTTTTTTCAATGAGAAATAAAAATGAAAGCCTAATATACTTAAAGAAAGCAAGTAAAAAAGAAATAGAATACCTTGATTAGCTGAGTGGTCTGCATCAGCAGACAGAAACAGAGAAGTATTTCATAAATTGCTCTCCTCTGTCAGCTCTGGTAATAAAACAGCAACAACCCTAAGCTTTGTGCCTCTCCCAAGCCCCTTAGCTGAAGTCATTTCCTTCATGCATGTTCTACCAGCTTTTAAACTCAGGAACCTCGGTGGGAATGCAAATTTACAATTTGATTAAAAACACTCAGGGTCCCTGTTTGGCAAAATTTGATTTACCTCTGGCCAATTCATATCCTGTCATTCCAAGAACTCACTTTGATATTGAATTGGAAAGTTTAATTTCCATTTTGTAAGATGACTTTCCATGGGTGGCTTTGAGCTGCATGCAGTTCGCTCACCATGCCCATGCTGAGTGTTAAAGATGAATTTTTAAATGAAAAGCAGTTCATAAGTCAACAGTTTGTACATTATGTAGGAAAGCAAAGGAAGACTTTTGATAATAGCAGGGATTGAAATGAAAGAATTCCCAAAAATGATCCTTTTCCAAATGAAAACTAAAGTTTCTAGTTACTGGTCCTTTGCTTCCTGTTGTGACAAACCTTCCCTCTGTCTACACTGTAACTATATTGAAAAAAAAATTCTCCATAGCTTACTATGGGCTTTCTTCTGTCTACACAGCACATGCAAATATGACTTACTTGTTATAGATACAGAGAGATGAACGAGGTTTGGGGAGACTGTCAATAATAACAGCCTTAGACTGGGTATTAAATACAGTATTTCATCTGTTTTAAAACAGTAGCTTCGCACTGTCGATGGGTAAAGGAGTAGCTTCTGACTGAATACCTATAGTGTCATCAATTTTACACCAATAAGGTAACCAACCTATTGGATCTACAAAAACGTTATCAACCTATTTAAGAAGCATTTTTAGAGTATAGAAGGCCCCTTGGCATTTCTGGAAGTTGTTAAATATATTCTTGGGGAAAATGACAAACATCCTGTGTCTTAAGCTATCAAATAGCAGATATTGAGCACTGAGCATAGAAATGTATGTGCATTATGATTTGTTACACCTAGGAAATACAAAATTTCAAGAAAGCATTAAGTAAAAAAAAATACAAAATGTTTTAATACTATTCTCTTATTACATGTTGACATGATAAATTGCTTATGAGTTTGACTAGACATGGTCTTATAAAAATGATGTCACATTATATGGTTTCAAGTTCCTATAGAGCTTTAAGAAAGCTCATCATCACAAGTGTGACTCACATTAAAATCTACCATATTATGCTACCTTAGACCATCTGTGTGGCCAGAAAATGATACCAAAGGGCAGTGATCAAATTTTATCAAACAGTAATTCTGAGGTTTTCAAGTATTAGAAGATACACATTTCTCAAGTTATTTTCTTTGTGGACTTATGCAAGGGTTAGGTGACTGTCAGTCATTTTGTAAACCTATCTGCCCTTTATTTTACAAAATATTCATTTCTTTTTTCATCTAGCATCTTTAACAGCCTTTCTGCTTCCTGGAGATTCCTTGAGTATAAATATGCAAATATGCAATGAACATCAACAATAAAATACCACCAGGTAATTGCTTACTGGTTTACTTCCCTAGGTCTTAGGAAATGCTGCCATTATTTCATGTCTTATAAAAGAACAATATTTTACCAAGAAAATTTACCTTCCCATTTGTAAAATTGATGGGAATAAGGGATGTATCTCAAATAAACTATATGAAACTTTTATTGGTTATCTTCATAAAACATCTTGGTACTTCATTGGTAGTTTAAAGGAGTGTTTATATGAGTATGTATTGTAGATTTTGTTAAGTGTTCAGATCAGAAATATGAGTTCATGAGGCCTGGAGAGATGACTCAGTTCTAGCTGCTCTTGAGTTCAATTTTCAGCGTTCGTATGGCAGATCACAGGTCTCTACAACTCCAGTGAGAGAGGATACAATATATTTACACAGACATACATGCAGGCAAAACACCAATACAAATAAAAGGAATAAGTTAGAGATGGGACTTTGTAGAGCTTATAAAGCAAAAATGATAAAGTTACTGTCAACACACATGAGCCAATAAATAAGTCAGCTAATATACATTTGTTGACAACATTGTTTAAGACTGACACTTTAAGTAGTGTTAATATTAAGATGAAAAAAGAATTTTACTTACTTCCTTTGTTAGCTTTATTACAAAGAGGAATAACCATATAAGTACATAAAATAATGTGCTTAGCATTTTTATATGCATACATGTATACATACAAATATAATGCTATATGGAAAAATACATGATAAATAATTGAACATGCTTGATAGAGCTTTCAGCATGTGAAAAATTCAATGAAATTCAAAACAAAACAGTAATGCACATAAAAATATTTCATTCTGGCTTCTCCAGGAGAGCATAGGACATGTTCTTAACCTAGACTCTGTTCCTGGTCATGGTGAAGCTTCAAACCTTTGACATTGTGTGATCACATGTCAGAGGAAAAAGAACTAACAACAACCGTCTGTGTTGTGTTGCGTTGTGTTACATTGCATTGTGTTATATTGCATTGTGTTGTGTTGTGTTATGTGGTGTAATATTAACTCAGTCTTCAATTGTGAGTTCTTGCAAATATAAGCTGTACTCAATAGTCTACTTTAGAATCAATGGTTCACAAAGGTTACAGCTTGGGAGATGGTTTGGAGGGAGGATTCCTGTGGGAGAATTTTGGAAGGAATTATCTTCTGATGTGTTCTTTTGAAAGTTCACTGACACTGTTTTCGTTTAATAGATTTTCAAAAAGTAAGGAAAGCAAACAATGAAAACATTTAAATGATTTTCTTCTTGAGGAAAAGTCCCTTGGAGCAGTAAAATCAACCTGGTAAAGACATTTAATGAGAAAATTCATGGAATGTAAGTAGGAAGTCTTATGGGTATTAAGGGTTTATTGCTTATTTGATAAAAACTGTCAAAATTTGAAGCTGAAAAATGATATGAAATGCTGATTCACAATAGATTCTAGGAACATCAGAAATGGAGAATAACATCTTGACAATGGTTTAATTACATTAACAAAGAAACTATTTTATGTGAACCAAAGTATACATTAATTTTCACTGAGACAGTTGGCATCTTTTGGTTGGCCGCCTATCTCATTGGAAAATGTAAGTCTCCTTATTTAGCTGAGGCTGGCCTTGAGTCTGGTACCAAAGTGATATGGGCTCACAATGTACAAAGTCGCCTGTACAACATTAGTTTGTGGCTCTCTTCTCTGTAGAAATAAAGTCTTCAAGATTCTCTACCTGGTGCAGTTTGAAAGGTCTTGTGAACTATACTGACAAGAGTTGTGTAGCTGCTGCTGGGGTGACAGCCCTTGGCAATATCTACCTGTCACCCTGTGACAGGTGAAAGTAGAATGATTAGATTGCTGCTTCTTTGTTACAAAAATGAGTTGAGACAGGAATGAAATTCATTGTAACATTTTATGGGCTCTTGAGATGGCTTAGATAGTTGGCTTTGTAACCTTAAATTTGAACTAAAAATGTTCAGGAATTTCACTACCAGCTGTGTTTCATAAACAAAGAACACAGCCTCAAGTCAAGATAGAGTTGCTTGCGAATTAAATAGCATATATTTTTCATTATTTCCATCATACATGTAAGTTATTAGAAGCCATATGAATGTATATATATACATTGTCATATATAGATTGATATTATACTAATCTTAACAATGCAAAGTAATTATCTTCATTTTTCAATGAGAAAATATGGCTACACAAGTTTAGCTGCAGCAACATAGTAACCTACATTAAAGTCTTTCAATCAGGTGGCAGCCATGATTTTTTTCATGGCAGCTCAGAGTTTACAGGAGATGAAAAGAAGAATGATTAAAATTGAGCAAACAAGACTGCTGTAAAGTTAAAAAAAAGATGTGGTATCACTTGTTAAGCTTTCCAGATAGATGCTTTTAACCACAAAGTAGAAGCCATTGATAAAGTTAAATAAAGTCATTTGGGGAGGGTTTAAACAATTCATTGGAGATAATTTACAGAATGAAACAAGGGAGTTAGAACAATCAAATATAAACACCTTCTGTTAAGAATTCCTACCATAAAGATAGATCAGTTGTTGGAGCTGTCCAAAATAATAGGATGGAGAGAATGGGGATGAACTATAAGATTGGAGAATTATTGTCTGTTTGTGAAAATATGGTAAATTAAAACATAACGATCGAAAGAAAGGGGATAGTTATCAGAGGTATGTGTGTCTCTATGTGTGTGTTTGGGTGTGTATGCACATGTGCCTGTATATGTGTGTATTTTACATCTGTAAGTGAAAGTATATGTGTATGTGTGCTATATGACTTTGCATGTATGTGTATGTGTGCTATCCTCTGGCGTTAATGTGAGCATGAGTGTTCTATGTATACATGAACACGTGTGTGATTCTCTGAGTTTTGCTCTTATGATTATAGAGCTTAGAGATCAATATCTGGTGTCTTCCTTCATATGCCACTTCATATGCCAGTTACTGTTCTTGGCTCAGAAATTAATAAGATTTTATCTTTTAAATAATATTTTAATCTTACTTAAAATGCATGGTTTCAAAATTCATACAGTGCATTCTGAAAATTCCCCAGTATATTCTGTGTGGGGCAGTCAGAGGTGCACACCACAATAAAATAATAAGTTTATTTAAGACAGAATTGTCATGAAGAGAAGGGCACCCACTCAGAAAGTGAAATTGCAGATTAGAGGTCTATCATTAAATTACATAGAGACAGAAGGAAAAAACACTGTTACATCTGTTGATGAATGAAAGTGGCTGATAAATAAAAAATATTTACATGTAGTAAATATATGTCTGAAAAGAGAACTAGGTAAGATGCTTAAATGCTTACTTCAGAGAATGTGGACTTATTATTTATGGTCAAGAGATAGGAGGAAATTACCAATGTACAGTTCAGATGTGGTTGAAATCACAAAAAAAAATATGGTTTCTCAGCAGAAAAATTAGTGGATGAGTTCGAGAAGCATATTGGCCACATCTTTATGTTGGATGCTTTAATGGAGACATCAAAACATAACTGTAAGTCAGGCATTAGAAAGAATGACAAGCCATCTTTTAGACCCTGAGCTATACAATGACTAAGACAAAAATAAGAAGGAGTCCTCTCAGGGATTCAGAGACTAGACTGGTGGCAATTTCTATAAGAACATGTGATATTTTAGTGACTAGTGTGGATTCCTGATGACATTTGTCATCTAGGTTATGCATGTCTACCTCCCTGATATACAGAAGCTGGTATCTGAGGGAAATATATGAAAACAATTATGTACATCTATGAGAAAAAGTAGTGGTAAACTTCATGTGAAATTTCTAATTCTGCCCTAACTTTGTGAGGGTGTCTGAGAAACATCATGGAAGCAATCAGTTTCCAATCAGGGTTCCTGAGGAATTATCTTGTACCACACAGTCTATAAAATGTGTTGGTTTGGGTTCTATCTATGTTCTTTCCTAATTTACAAAGAGTCTTCTGACCCTTTCTCCTGTAGGTGAATTCAGGGGCTAAAAATCGAGGGTCAAAGGTTATGTTTGAGCCACACAGTTGATGATTTTCCTCCCACCATTTGCCTGGTTTCAGCATAGAATTTATTTTTATTAGTCAAAGGAAAAAACAAATACTCACCTGTAAGCAGGTTTCTCAATGTGCTTCCCTATGTCCTCTGTGCTTTGTATGTGTATTTAGGCCCTCAGTGCCTCTGCTGGAGACACTAGGGTAATAAAAACAAGAAACTCCTGACATTTAACTTTACTTTCCCTTTCTTCTGCTATTCTACTTGTGTGCAAGAGATGTAGAAACACTGCTTTAGAAAGTGTGTACTTGATGGTGTCATTTTTAATAGCTGAATAATATTCCATTATGTAAATAAACCACATTTTCTGTATTTATTCTTTGGTTAAGGGATATCTGTATTGCTTCCAGTTTCTGGCTATTATGGGTGGAATTAGAAAATATCATCCTGAGTGAGGAACCCCGACCCAAAAGGACATGCATAGTATGTACTCACTGAATAAGTGTATATTAGCCACGAAGTACAAAATACCATGATATACCACACAGACCCTAAGAATTTAAACAAGAAAGAAGGACCAAGTGAGGATGCTTAAATCCCACATAGAAGGGGAAACAAACTAGTCTTGGGATGCATTGAGGAAGAGGGATCTGGGTTAGAGAGGGGAAAAGGGTGACAGGATCAGGTATGCGGGCGTGGAGGAGAGGAGAGGCTCAGAGGTGCAGGAAAATGAATGGACATATGATACTGCTCGGAGTGGGTAGTAGGAAGCTCTAGAAAGTCTCAGAGACCCAAGGTGGGAGAGAATCTCAGGACTCAATGTGGGTGACCTTAGCTGAAATGCCCAACATTGGTGAGATGTAACCTGAGGAGTTACAGTTAGTATAGATTAACCTCTAGTAGTTAGATATGTCTCCCAGTGGAGGGATGGGAATGTCAACCCACCTTCGAAATTTTGACCCAGAATCGTTACTGCCTAAAAGAAATGCAGGGACAAAACTGTAGAAGAGCTTAAAGGAACAGCTGATTGCTGATTGTCCTACCTTGGGATCCATCCCATGGGTAGGCATCAATGTTACACTTGCAGACAGAAGCCTAGCATGGCTGTTCTCTGAGAGACTCTACCAGCAGTTGTCTGAGATAGATGCAGAAACTCATATTTAAGCACTGGACAGAGGCCTGGATGCCGATGAAAGAGTCAGGGGAAGCATTGAAGGAACTGAAGGGGATGGTAACTGCATAGGAAGATCAACAGGAAGCTCCCATAGGCTAAGCCACAACCAAATAGCATGTGGTCTGAGCCCCTCCCGCCCCCCAGCACTTATGTAGCAGAGGGCTCCACAGTCTGGCTTAAGTGGGAAAGGAGGCACCTAATCCTGTAGAGACTTGATGCCCCAGGGTAGGGTGATGCAGAGGGAGGATACACTCGCAGAGGCAAAGGAAAGAGAGGAGGGAGAAGAACTCTATAGGGAGAACCAGAAGGTGGGCAACATTTGGGATATAAATAAATAAAGTAATTAATTTTCAAAAATGCCCACTTCATCCCTTGCCCTACTTCTGTTCCACTTCCTGATGTAGCATTTATAGTCAGCATATGATTTGATGCATGTGAATAGGGAGCTAACCATGTCTGATAATTAGGAATTCAAGCATCTCATCTATTCAATATTTAAGATTAAGCTTTAACAATTTTATCTCTTTTTGTATAACTTCTTATTTTTCTGAATCCAAAGTATAATTATGTCATTCATCTCCTTTGCTTTCCTTCCTTCTGCCCTCCCCATATACCTCCACTTTGTGTCAAATACATATAGTCAGTTTCATTAATTGTTGTCTCGTGTGTGTGTGTGTGTGTGTGTGTGTGTGTGTGCACGCGCACGCGCTCATGTGCATGTATATATGCAGGTGTGTGTATATGTATGTATATTCAATATGTCTCTATTTTCTCCTGCACATACAAACCTTCTCAGTATCTTTAATGTTACTTCTGTGTGCATGATTTCAGGGCTGGCCACATAATATTGGATAGCCAATTGATAGGCCCTCCTCTATGTACAAGTACATGTGAGTGTAAGTGTGTGTCATTATTCGGGAAACTAGTCCTCAGAAGTCTTTCGGGTAAGAGCCAGTTTGGAAACCCAGAGTCATGTGTACAAAACTTATGGTGCCTTTAAAAACAGGGACTTACCTTTTTCTTGAGGAGGAAATCAAGGGCAATTTTTGAGGAATCTCTTGTAAACAGATTCCTGATCGACAGTTCAAAGGGAGGCTTCTCATTTCTCTCATTAAGCTATTTGTTAGATGGTCTGTGGCTTTTGAGAGGAGCATTGTCAACCCAGATGAGAAATTCAATTAAAAATATGTGTGCATATTTGTATTAATAAGTGTATTATTTGTTTTTCATTTTAGGTAGATAAACTTCTTTGACTTTTTCAGACACCATTGCAATTTCATTCCTGACCTCGTTCCATGTCAAACTCCTTCCGCAAATAAATACTATCCACTTTTTGCATGTCTATACTGAAATCATTTTTATCCAGTTGTTCCCCTCTCTGTTGTTCCCCTCCCCCACAGTACTGTTTTACTTTCCTGCCCTTACTGAGCCTGCAGGAAGTGTGTTTGCTGGAAAGAGCTAATATTTGCAGGGCATTGTGTTAAATGACTGTAAGTGCCAATGTACAGTTGTGGTAATTTTAAATTAAATTTGTTTCTTGTACCACATGTATTGGTGAGTAAAATAACTTTACACTAAATGAGGAGTTTTCAGAATTCAGCACCTTCTAGCAATTGTCTCACTGACATTTTGTGCATCTTCAAGTTCCATGCTTTATTCATTATAAAATACTTTTTAAAAAGTACATTATCTTTTGTTTAACAAGTAATCTAACCATAATTCTGTACTTAGCACTATAATAAAGTCATGCATTAATTAATATTTTGTTGTCTTTCTGTTTATCATATTTTACTTGGTATCTTCATGCTGTCCTAATTTGCTTAAAGAGTAAGCCCGTTTTGTCGGCTTTCCTGATGTATGCTGGATGGGAGAGATAGAGACTTCTATGAATATAAGTGCCTGGGGAAGGAGAAGGTAAAGTCAAATCACAAGTCCACATCAACTATCTGATGGATTTTTCAGAAAGTTGTTTAATCTCAGAAATATGCTTCTTGAGCAAAGGTGAAGACGCATGAGGAGTAATCAACCAACACATTGAAAGGGGTTCTCGCTATCACTTCATGTCATTGTGAGTAGGAAGAGCACTGCTTCACCACCTCTGTAGTGCAAAGGTTCTGTGGCCTCAGCCTCTAAAGGTCAGAAACTTAAAGGCTCAGACATTTGTTTTCCTAGGCCTTCAGTATCAGCAGCCTAATATTTAGTGATCAGTGATCCATGACTCCAATCTGTTGCAGGAACTGGCCAGTGTAATACCTCCCATGCCTTTTGTTTTGGGACCCTTGGTTCTAAACAGAGATATTATAAACTTTGGGTGTTGAAATTGTAGTCTCTTATGACTCACAGCTAGCTTCCTAGAGCTCCTGTGATAGCAAGCACCCTGTGGGTTTGTATTGCAAACAGTTTAGTAGTCTTTGAATTTCTACACTGCCTCTGACACTCCCCCTCCCAAGATCAAAAGAAGGCAAGAAAAGACAGCTCAGAAGTGGCTTTGATCAAAACTAATGGAGAAAAGTCATCAGAAAGTGTGTTCTAGTACTTGAAACTTCTAAAGGAAAACCCTTATTAGTAGGCCAGAAAGAGGCATGATGTATAGATAGATAGATAGATAGATAGATAGATAGATAGATAGATAGATATAGATAGATAGATAAAAGGTGGTAATTCACAATTTTCATAAGGCATCTTGCAGTTTCATCTACCAATTATAGCTGTTTGCAGGCACAAACTTTCCATATGTCAACCATAGACTTTCCTCTGAGTCTCTAGGGGAAGTGTTCTTTGTCCCTCAGACCTCCTTGATGATGGGCTCTGAAAAGTAAGGGAAAGCCAGAGTTTCAACATTCTGGAAGAGGAGTTACAGGGGATGTCCTCTGAAATTCAGAGGTTAGTCATACCTAGAGTGCAGGATCCTGGCTGTGGTGAAGGGTGTGAACCTAAAAGCAGGAGAGAAATGTGATCAGACTGTAGCATACCATGAAATTGGAGTGCCAATTAGTTCTGGAGAATTCTCTGCACAAGGATGCGAGGCATAGCTGTGGGTGTGGTCTGCTCAGTAATCCACTCACTGTAATTTTCCTTAGTCATAGAATAGCATGATATTGTTTACAGAAACAAAATTAACAAAATCTTAACTAACACTACCATAGTGCTTAACAATAGTCAGAAGAGTATAAAGGGCTCTTCTCTGTCTGTTCTCAACTCTAGACAGAACTGGATGCCTCAGATCTGCCTTAGTCATGATATAAATTAAAACTCTTACTTTATAATTAGAGTCTAAGAACACAGTGCATAGTAGCCAAGTTTCCTAAATGAAGACACTATTTCTTTGCACAAAATATGTATAATCTGGTCCCCAGTAGACTACTATACTAAGTCATAAGGAGAAGACATTAGAACAAGCTAAATACAGTTTGAAAATTGCCCAATGTATCATTGAAAAAACTTATCAACAACAAAGGAGGAGGATAACAGTTAATTAATTAGTCAATTAATTTATCCATTAAATGAGGTAAACATTTTAATTAGAGATAAATTGAATTTTGAAGGACATATCAATTTCATTGTTACTAAATAACATTTTATATAAGCTAATCAAAACACTGAAGCTACACAATTAAAAATATATTATAGAAATTATTTTAAGGAAACTAATAAAGAACTTAATGAAAATGTAATTCTACCTCTTTAATTAAATCCATGTCCATAAACTACTTTTTGACCTACTATGATCACATATCACATTTTCTGTTAGGTAAAGTTTTTGGTTTATTTGATGCTAGTATGTTGATTTAGTGTGATAGTACAATATATGTACATATAAATGATATATACACTTACTCTCTATGCATGGAATGTTCTATAAAAATAATTCTGTTTATATTCAGGAAAACTTCAAAACTATTTCATGATGCTAATTATATTGTAGATGACAAATTAACTATTTAAATTTCTACACTTCTTTATCGTCTTTGCTGCCTCCTTTCTTCTTGTCCATAGGAATGGGTATCCACTCTGCAACTTCCTTTGCTGATTCTAGGTTCAGGCACCTAGAAGCCTAGAAACAATAATATATAAGCAAAATACCCATATGGTACAAAATGCATAAAGAATAGATTCACTGATTCATAAGTCAATGGCTCTTCTTCGTATGCACTCAAGACTTAAGAATATTACTCAGTTCTAGGAATAAATTCTTTGATTTTAACTTGTTTCAATTGTAATTTTTATCTAATAATAGCTTGAATTATCCAAGCATACAGAAATTTAAATACCACATGATTAAAGGGTCAATTATGGAATTAAACATTCTGAGTTGCAGATTCTCAACCAAGCAGCTTAAAACTATGTTTTTTTACTGAAAATAATTTCCATATAATATGTTCTGATAATGGTTTCCTCTCCCTTAAATGCTCCCAGATCCTCCTGACTTACTTACTCATCCAACTCTTCTTTCTCTCTTTAGAAAAAAAATAGACATTTAAAAACAGTCAAGGAAGAAAGATGAAAGAAAGAAAAAGAAAAGAAATAGCAAAGGAAGAAAGAAAGAAAAAAGGAGTAAAGAAAACGCATAAGAAACATACCCAGACACAGATGCACAAGGACATTCATAGTCACACAAATCCTATAAAAATACAAAATTGAAAACCATAATATATAAGCAAAAACCAATAATATAGACAATGCCTAAACCATGGATTATTAGATAAACTTTAAAACATACACTGAGTTCATTTTGTCTTGGCCATCTACTGATGGACATGGTTCCTCCCTTGAATGTTTTTTGTATATACTAGGAGACTCCATTGCAGAAAACAAACATTTTCCTTTCCAATAGTTTGAACTTTCAAGAAAGCTTCTGGGTTAGAAATAGGGTCTGGTATACAGTTCAACACTCAGCTCTATGACCCCATGTGGTTTGAACTTAAGCAGGCCTTTTGTTTTCTGCTACAGTCTCTCTAAATTCATATTTGTGTCAGTCTTGTGTCAAGAAGGTCCTGTTACCTTGGGATTTTCTATTCTCACTGGTTCTTAAAGTTTTTATGCTTCCTCATTGCACATCTCTCTGAGCTCTGAGCACTTTGATGAAGACATCCCACTTAGCATAGAATGTTTCTAGGTCTCTCAATCTCATTACATTTTTGAGAAGTAAATCTCTATTTGTTCCCATACACTGCAGAAGCCTTTTTGACTCTGGCTGAGCAAGTAACTGATATATGAGTATAGCAGAATGCTACTAGAAATCATTTCATTGCCACATTCCTTCTGCAGAATAAAGTAATTTGGTTTCCCTTTAGTCCCACCTAGTACCATGAGCACAAGTTAGTAGAGATTAAGGCTCTAGATAAGCACCAGCCTAAGTTCTCCGTTCAATTAGATATGTAGATGTGTCTTCAACATAGTACCATACCATCTGTTTGTGGACAGCACACAACAATTGCCATGGTAATCATAAGAGTTGTTTGGGGGTTTTCCTTTGGGGGACCATTTTGGTACCTGTAGATTTCACTTGGTGATAAGAACTGTCTTGTTGAGACTTTGCCTCTCGTTATTTGGTGATTCTACTTATATTGTTTTCAAATATGTGTGTATGTTTAAAAGCTTTGCCTGTGATATCTCAAGTGGCTCTTAGTCTTGGCTGTTCTCACCAGTCTTCCCTCCTTTACCCTCATCTTCCTCATACCTTCTATTTAATCCTCCCCTTCAGGTCTTCTCTGTGTCTCTCCATAACTGTACCTTCCATTTCCTCTTCCAAGGGAAGGGGAAACACAGTCCCCAACACAGTCCCTGAAGTGATATCTAACTTTTGTGGTTATATGTATTAAGCATCTTCACTGAAGGCTTAAATCCAAAATATATATACGTATATATATACATATATATACATATATATATATGAATACATAGCATATTTAGTTTCCTTGGGGAGGTGTTATGTGCCGTATTTTGAATGATGTTTTTCTAGTTCCATTTATTTACCTTCAACTTTGGTGATCTTTTCTAACAGTTAAATAATATTCCATTGGATACATTTACCACATTTCGATATCCCTTCATCTGTTCATGGATATATAGGGTATTTCCAATTCTTGCTATTCTGATAGAGCAATAACCTTGGATGAGAAACTGTCTCTGTAGTAGGAGTAGTAGGATACAGCGTTGTTGGGTGTATTCCTCAATGTTGTATAGCTGGATCTTGAGGTAGATCTATGCTCATCTTTCTGGGAACTGCCTCACTGATTTCCACAGTTGCTGTGTAAGTGTGCACTTTCATCAGCAATGGTGTCCCTATTATTCCACATCCTTGCATCTTAGGCAGTCATTTGTTTTATTGATCTTGGTCATTTGACTTGTGACATATGAAATTTCACAGTAGTGTTGTTTTACATTTCACTAGTGACTAATGATGTTGAACATTTAAGTTTTTCTAAGCCAGATATTTTCATTTTTTTGAGATCTCTTAAAACCTTCAAAGGCTACCTTTTCAGCAGCCATTCTTCAAGCTCTTTATTAATGCATAGTAAATAAAGTCGCCAGGAAAACATATCAGGACTTTTAATTGGCATTTGCACAATGAGTCTAAATTATTTTAAAGTCAGAAGATATTAGTGAATATCATCTGGTGTTCCAAGTCTCAAAACCCACCCTTGCTTTCATGCAACATATTTAACTGAATGAGCAGTTACAGACAACAGAAATAGAGAGAATGCAGCGATTTCTTCCTGAATCAGTCCAAAGAGTCAGAGTAGTTTTTGTGTCCATAGCTCTGGTCATCCCAGGCAAAATATAGCTTTCATTCATGTTTCAACAAAAGCTGCAGCTAGCCCTATCTCAGGTAGAACAGATTTTTTTGTTTGAAGTCCAGTTTTTTCTCCATGCATTTTCTCTAAAGCTTTACGTCATTTCCGCACTTTCACGCCTTTGGCAGTTTGCCTTCTCCTCTGGTTTAGAAACGTGTTTTAGGGACCTTGGCTCTTCTTTACATGTCACTGAAGTCCCTGTGGCTTTCCAGGATTTGGATAGCATGACTGTGCTTAAACGTAGGGTCTTATACAAAGGAATTTATTGAGGTATATATATTTTTAAAGCTTTTCCTGTAGTAGACTTCTACATAATGTCTCAAGTAGCCCTTAGTCTTAGCTCAAAAAAATTATTGAAAGTTCATTGCTTGAGCTTTTGTGTGGGCACAGAAATGCTAAACACACGGAACAGAGCATCAGGAAATGGGATGGAAATATTTTCAAAAGTACTGTATTGTAATATTTTAAACTGATCTATCAGAACAAAAACTCATCAAATATTAAGGCCAACATATTTAAATGGCTGTCTGTAATGGATATGCTCTAAGGAGTGAATGAATGCAAGTAAATTATGGCAAGTTTGCAGTGACCAACATTGAAGTGTATGTCAGTGTACTTAACAATCATCTAAGTATTATTCACAGGAGATGCACATGCACAGACACACATGCATCTACATGGATACAAATGTAGATACCAGATACACAAAGACACCTAAAGACACAGATGCGATGCAGTCTTGCACTGATTTAACCTATGCAACTTTGTTTTGAATTCTGTATTCATTTGTTTCTTTGTGGTAGAATCAGAAAACAAAAGCACACAGTGTGTCTCCTTGTGTATTGGATCATTCAGTGCACAGAGTAGAAAGATGCTTGAGCACATGGCCTGTAATGTATGCAATCATCGTATTGCCTGCTATGCTATTTAACATCCTTTTGGAAGAGTCATGGAGTAATTGGTGTTTGTGAGCTACAGTATCTGTTCTATTCAATGCTATTTTTATAGAACTGAAAAACCCAGCAAAACTAGTCAATATAAGAGAAGGAAATAAAAACAACAAATGAAATGGCAAAGAACAGACAAATAATAGACAGGCAAAGCAAAACAAATTTTCAAAAGAGAAAGAAAACATGACTGCCTGTCAACTCAGTTCAACACTGAGCACATCCATCCTGTCATCTTCTGAACTGTACCTCTTATTCTGTTCACTATGCCACTCTTCCTATCTAGTTTCGTTCATAAAATGCACTCCTCTACAAGTATATGTTCTGTTTCCTATCAGTAGTTATAACAGAAAACAGACAACAACAGCAAAAAAATAAAACAAACAATTAAAAACCAGAAACATAATTGCTGGGGTTTCAATTAAGTTCTGTAAGAAGGACCCTGGCAGTCTTTCTGCTCTTTCTTTTCTTTCTCCTTCATCTTCTCTTCATGTTCGGCGTCCTTCTTTTTCCTCTCCAGTTCTCTACCTAATCTTTTGTCACCTTCCTGCTTCTTCCTTTCCTTCTCTATGCAAAGTATGATAATTTTTGTTTCATGAGTGAAGCCTTCCCTATCACTTTCAGGTTACTACACATATGTAAACAGGCATAGTCAAGACAACAACAGATATGAAAATTTTAAAAGACTTCAAGAAACCTTGCATATGCTCTGGAAACATTTAACATTGTTATATAATAAAAATAAGATGAAGAATGGGGAGACTGTCTCCCTAATAGAATACTGGACACATTTTATATTCTCTAGGAAGTATTGCTTTGAAATACTAAGTAGAGAAACAATGTATTTAAGAGTAATTAATCTCAATTAGCTTCATTTTCCACCAGAAAGTTTTTCACATGACCTCACCTGTTCAAATCAGGCCTAATTGCTCCCTGTAAAGGAGCTTAGTTCAATTACCTGCATTCTTGGAGTCTGGCCAGTATATTTTGTCCCAAATACTCCAAACTTTCAGAAGTTCATTTAACATCTCTTTCAGCAAAATGCCCCTGATGGCATCTGATGGCCAGAGAATGCCGGCATCATTTAATTTCTAATTTACTACACTCTGGCTTAGTTACAGATCTTCATCATGGCTTTCTTCCAGCTAAATTTCTGTATTGAGAGTCCTTCCTGAGATAACAGCACAACTTCATTTCTAAAGGAGAAAAAATAACTTGGAAGGAATATGGAATATAAGTGAATATTTTGTGAAAGAAAAATAATGCTATTGAATTTAACAACCCAGTACCTGGCATTTATTGAACATTCAGTATATGTGTACCAGGAACTGGACAGGGGAGAAGTCTTTCTCTCTTTTTTCTCTCTCTTTCTCTCTCTCTTTCTGTCTTTGTCTTTCTCTCTCTGTCTGTCTTATTCTGTGTCTGTCTGTCTCCCTCCCTCCATCCTCTCTGTCTCTGTCCCTCTGTCTCTGTCTCTCTCTGTCTTTCTGTCTCTCTCTGTCTCTCTCTGTCTCTCTCTGTCTCTGTCTCTGTCTCTGTCTCTCTCTCTCTCTCTCTCTCTGTCTTTCAATTTCTGTGTGTTCCTTAACTCGATGAATTTTACCAGTTTGACCTCAATTTTCTCATACTTGAACTTGAGACTATTATAGTATATAATATTCTATCAGATTTCAGTGGGTGATTCATGGGAGTGCTTAGCAAAATATTTCATGGAGGAAGTGTTCAAGCAACATAATCTATTATTATAGCTATTTGATAATGCAATTCTCTGTATCAGCACATAGTTGACTGTGCCCTGTGAAACTTATCTTGAAGCATCATGAAGTCTTGAGCAGAGTTAAAAAACCCACAGACCATGTCATCAGATTTTTCAGAACTATTGATGCCCTTCAGGATTCAGATGAAATGAAACTACTCCAAATAAGCAAAGGCCTCTTAATTTGTTTTTTTTTTTAAGTGAGGATGTTTAGGGGGTGGAATATTAACAGTTTTCCTTCTGACAATCTAATGAACTATTCTGCAGAGAAAGACTTGAGGCTTCTGTCACATCTCTCTGTCCTATTTCGTGCCTGCTACAAAAGTGTAGAACAGATTCCTTTTTGTTTTATGAATCGTTTAAATTTCTATTTCCTAAGATAAACCTGCCATTGAAGTTGGACATATTTGCAATGGATTTAGAAGAGGCCATACTATTTGAGATAAAACTGAAATTGCAGCTCAAAGACCTTCTAATATTAAGATTATTATTGTGCTCTTTTCTGAGACAGGACAATATTCAAAATGGTTTTATCCTCCCCTAGCAAGTGAAGTCTTATGATGACTTTAATGCCATTCTGTAACTTACTATAACAGTAAGAAAATGTAACACATCACACAAACGATGTACTTCTCTGAACTTCACAAACTTTAAACAGGGCATGCACTCAGAGGTATTTTGCAATTGTAAATAAAGTTGGAGAGATTAAAACAGAAAGAGTATCCCACTGGCTCATAAATAATAATATGATCTTTTAAAAACTAAAAGCTTCCATATCCATAAACCCAACATAACGGAGGCAAAAGGAAGACGAGTGATATTTGAAGCCCAGGATGTACTTGAAATGTTACTTGTACTTAGGAGAAGAAGGAGAAGGAGAAGGGAGAGGAGAAGGGGGAGAAGCAGGGGGAGGAGGAGGACGACAAGGAGGAGGAGGAGGGACAGAGGGGAAGAGCGAGAAGGAGGGGGATGGGAAGGGGAAGGGGAAGGGGAAAGGGAAGGGGAAGGAGGTAACATGGACTTAAAGTTGACGGTAGCATTGGGAGGATGGACTTTCGGTTTAAACAACACCCAGGACAATGAAGCATGGGCCTTATAACCACAAGGGGATAGTGTCTACCTGTACCACAAATATTTGAAAAGGATTCAGAGACCTGAAGGTGCTTTTTAAATTTATACTTTATGAAACTTTAAAAAGATTAACAGTGGGGTGACTTCCCACTCATGCTGCAGGCTGCACAATGGGAGACTGGAAATGGATGCTAGCTTAAACAATCTGTGGCCATTAGTTATCATAACAACAGGAGATTCAGCGTACTTCCTCTATTTCCTCCTTTTCAGCCTCCCCGACGCCGAGATTTATGAAGCTTTTGAGATGCGCCATCTCAATAAACACCAAGCTGAAATATTGATTAGCTCAAACCAAGCACTCAGGCAGATCAAGCTCCCCAAAGAGCCATTTGCTCTGCATCCCCAGAGTCAACCAGTCAGGCTACGTCTTATGGGAGAAGAATCTTTACACACCAAGGCTAGAAAATGGCTGTCATCACAAGACAGTGCTAACTGGGACTCCTGGGCCCAAGTTTAAAAAACAGTCTCAAGCCTTATCTTCTGCCAGTGTGTATACTCCCTAGCATCTCTCTCCAAGCTTTACCTCTAGGGTTCACTCTCCTCAACCATTAAACTGCTTATCCTCTAGGTCTTCCTCAAATTTATTCTTCTCTGTGAAAGGAAAACATGGATTCTACTTTGATCCTTTGACCTCACCTGCAAAGATACATATACACATTCAAAAATAATTAAGTTAAAACATTTTTCCTTTAATTACTAGTGGTATGTATGGTATGAGAGCAAACAGCTCAGGAGCCCTTCAATCTGATATCACTTATATCTAAGGAGGAGAGTGGAGGTTTCTATTTTATAACTGCTTCAATAGAATTTGCTTCGTAAAATGCTTAAAACAATTTTCATATTTTTCTAAAATTCTTATGCACAGTCACTATCTACGCATTATCTTTACAATATTTTAAACTACTTTGCACCTTAAGATATAGAGCTGATCCAAACTGTTATACACACTTACATAATGAAAGCATCTATTTTTAAAGAAAAGCTGGGGCTTCTTAGATCAGATAGGATTCAGTAAAGGTAATAGGGTTATATGTAGTTGTACACATCATGATAATCACATGAGGCTGTGTCTGTGTAGTTGGGAGAAAGAAAGGGAATAGCTCACAAAATAACACCACAGAAGCTACATTTTTGGAGTAAGTCTTTTAGGAACAAACATTAGCCAAGACTATAGTCTCTGGTGGCACTTGGAGGATAGGGTTATAAAAAACTCAGCAAAGAACAAAAGTAAGCCATTTTCAATGTCCTGACCCAAGGATGCTGAGATGTAGTGTACTTGTGTTGTTTTAAACTGCTGTGCTGGAGCCGTGCTCAGGTTGCCCAGCTAAACTATGGTAATGTGCATGTTAACCTAGCATGTTAACCTAGCATGTTAACCTAGCATGTTAACCTAGCATGTTAAGCCGTGCTTTCCTTTGCTTCTCTGAAGAAACCACAAGGACGGAGTTTCCAGAGCTACCCATAAACAATACACAACTATATACAATTAGTAATTTCACTGGGAATTTCTAAAGCAACAGCTCAGAGTCAACACTTCCGTCTACTATTTCAGGTGAAATATTTGTATTTTCTTAGCATTTAATATAGTATTATTCATGATATACAGTTTGATTACAGGTTTGCTTTAAGCTCTGTTAAGTTTTGAGATAACTTTCAGAGCTCCATATGCAAATTTGACTATGTGTTTTCAAAATTCGTAGAAGTTGCTTTGCTCATAGAAGTAATGAAAAGCATAGAGGTAAAGAAAGCAGATGATGTAGAGCCAAAGATGACCTACAAAAGAAAGAGACAGACCCACTGACCAGAACCAGACACATCTGGAGAAAACACATGTAATGATAGAGAGTTTACATATATTACTTTGGAAATCACTAAAGACGCTGATTTTATAAAAAGAATATTGGAAAATTAATACACAATTAGGCAGAAAGATATTACATTTCATTTCCATCAATGTAGTGATTAATTACTAATGACATTTAGTGTGAAGCATTATTATTAGAGTGAATTTACATGAAGAAGAGCACATATTGAGAGGTGCCTCTGGCATTTAGAGCCTTGTATATAGACCGATCTAGACCTGCACTGTATCCTCCTGCCGCAGCTTCTTCAGAACTAGGGTTATAGGTGTACAGCATCACGCCTAGCCCATTTCATAGTGTTTATGTAACTAAGATATTTTTGAGCTTAATAAAACTGTCATGATATTTTTCTTGCCATACTGTTACAAGATGAAATGTGAAGAAAAAATACACATCGACTGTAATCAACATCCATGTAATAATACATTGATATTCTCAGATAACAAATTCATCTTGAATTAAAATTAGAATTAAACATTTGCCACTACAGTGTGATTGTTGGTCATAATACAAAAATAATATGGTTAAGAATCAGTATTATTCTATACACTCTCAAAAGAGTAATACAAGCATTACCGGAGATTTTGAAGGTGAAACATCGTTAATTTATACCAAAAGTCTGCAATTTTTAGATAAAATAAGGAGAAAACTAGAAAATTTTGTAATTGCTGCAAATTAAGATTTGAAGTGAAGTTTCTACATATTTGTTGTAAACAAAAAAAGAAGCACAACTGGCCTTTGTTGCTAATGTAATACAAATTTATCTTTTATTCTTTTCAGTATTTGATATACTTATTTACTTATTTATTTATTTTTTATTTTTATTTTTTATTTTATTTTTTTACACTCCAGATTTTATTCCCCTCCCAGTCTACTCTCTGACTGTTCCACATCCTATAACTCCTCCTCACCCTCCTATCTCCATGAGGATATCCCCACCCCATCAACCCTTCCCACCAGACCTCTAAACTCCCTGGAGCCTCCAGAATCTTCAGGGTTAGTGGCATCTTTTGTGACTGAACCCAGACCCAGCAGATCTCTACTGTACATGTGTTGGGAGACTCATGTCAAAGGTTTATGTTGCCTGGTTGGAGATCCAGTGTCTGACAGACCTTGGGGGTCCAAGTTAAACAGCGACTGTTCGTCCTCATACAGAGTTGCTCTCTTCCTCAGCTTCTTACAGCTTTTTTCTAATTCAACCACAAGGGTCAGCAGCTTCTATTCGTTGGTTGGATGCAAATATTTGCATCTGATTCTTTTAGCTGCTTGTTGAGTCTTTCAGAGGGCAGTCAAGGCAGGTTGCTTTTTGTGAGCTCTCCAAAGCCTCAGTGATAGTGTCAGGCCTTGGAGCTTCCCCTTGAGCTGGATGCCCCTTTGGGCCTGTCACTGGACCCTCTTTTCCTCAGGCTCTTCTCCATCTCCATCCCTGCAGTTCTTTCAGACAGCAAGAATTATGGATCAGAGTTTTGTCTGTGGGATGGCAACCTCATCCCACAATTGATTCCCCGTCTTTCTGCTTAAGATTGACTCTACAAGATCCATTTCCCCACTGTAGGGAATTTCATCTAGGGGTCTCTCTTTTGAGGCCTAAGAGTCTCTCACCTCTCAGGTCTCTGGTACATTCTGAAGGACCCTCCCAACCTCCTACCTCCCAGGATTGACTGTTTCCATTCTTTCTGCTGGCCCTCCAGGCTTCAGTAATTTCCCCTACCCAATACCAGATCATGTCCTCCTCCCCTCCACACCATCCGCTTTCCCTCCCACGTCCAGTTTTTTCTGCCCACTCGTGGTTGCTTTCTTCTCCCTACCAAGTGGGACTGAGGCATCCTACATGGGCCCTACAGCTCATTGACCTTTTTGAGTTCTGTGGCCTATATCTTTGGGTAATCTGTATTCTTTTTTTTGTTTTGGCTAATTTATACTTATTAGTGAGTACATATCTTGCATATACTTTTGGGTCTGAGTTACCTCAATCAGCATGATTTTTCTACTTAATCCATTTCCCTGCAAATCTCCGGATGTCCTTGTTCTTAATAGCTGAGTAGTATTCCATTGTGTAAATGAACTACATTTTCTGTATCCATTCTTATCCTGGGACATTTGGGTTGTTTCCAGCTCTGGGCTATCACAAATAAGGCCACCTATGAACATAGTGGATCATGTGCCCCTGTGGCATGGTGGGGCATCTTTTGGGTATATTCCCGAGTGGTATTGCAAGATCTTCAGGTAGAGCTATCTCCAGTTTTCTGAGGAACCTGATGCTGAGTGGTTGTACCAGTTTGCAATCCCACAAGCAATGGAAGAGTGTTTGTCTTTCTCCACATCCTCACCAACATGTGTTATCACCTGAAGTTTTGATTTGATTGGTGCAAGGTGGAATCTTAGAATAGTTTTGATTTTCATTTCTCTGATTACTAAGGACTTTGAACTTTTCTTTAGGTGATTTTCAGTCAATCAAGATTCTTCTGTTGTAAATTCTCAGTGTAGTTCTACACTCCCTTCTTTGATTGGGTTGCTTGGTTTTATGGTGGTTAGCTTCTTGATTCTTTTCTTTATTTTGGATATTAGCCCTGTATCATATGTGGTGTTAGTGAAAATTTGTTTTCCAATCTGTTTGTTGTCCATTTGTATTATTGACTATGTCTTTCACCTTGCAGATGCTTTCCAGTTTCATGAAGTCATGTTTATCAATTCTTGATCTTTGAGCATGAGCCATTGGAGGTCTGTTTAGGAAATTTCCATTTGTGCCAATGAGTTCAAGGCTGTTTTCCCACTTTCTCTTCCATTAGATTTGCTGTATCTGGTTTTATGTTGATGTCCTTGATCCACTTGGACTTAAGCTCTGTGCAAGGTGACAAATATGGATTTATTTTCATTTTTCTACATACAGTCAGTTAAAACAGCACCATTTATTAAAGGTGCTTTCTTTTTTCCATGGTATACTTTTGACATCTTTTTCAAAGATCAAGTGTGCATAAGTGTGTGGTTTGATTTCTGGGTCTTCCATTCTATCCCATTGATCAACATGCCTGTCTCTGTACCAATAATGTGCAGATTTTATCACTATTGCTCTGTAGTGGAGCTTGAGGTCAGGGATGGTGATTTCCCCATCAATTCTTTTATTGCTAAGAATTGTTTTGCTCTTCTGTTTCTTTGCCTTTCCAGATGAATTTAAGAATTGCTTTTTCCATGTCTTCGAAGAATCGTGTTGGTATTTTGATGAGGACTGTGTTGAATCTGTAGATAGCCTTTGATAGAATGGCCATTTTTACTCTGTTTTCTGCCAATCCATGAGCATGGGAGATCTCAGCATCCTGAGATCTTCAATTTCTTTCATGAGACACTTAAAGTTATTGTCGTAAAGATGTTTCACTTATTTGGTTTCACTTTTTGTTGTCTTATTGCTCTAGCTAGCAATTCAAGTATTATATTTAGTAGATATGGGGAGAGTCAGCATCCTTGTCTTGTCTCTGATTTTAGTGGCATTCCTTCAAATATCTCTCCATTTAATTTGATATTGGCTGTGGGTTTACAGCAAATTGATTTTATTTTGTTAATTATGGGCCTTGTATTCCTGATCTCTCCAATACTTTTAACATGAAGGTGTGTTGTATTTTGTCAAATGCTTTTTCTGTTTCTAAGCAGGTGATCATGTAATTTTTCTTTAAGTTTGTTTAAATAGTAGATTATGTTAATGGATCTTCATATATTGAACCAACCTTACATCCTTGGGATGAAGCCTACTTGAATGTGTTGAATGATGGTTTGATTTGTCCTTGATTGAGTATTTTTGCATCAATTTTCCTAAGCAAGAGTGGTCTGAAGTTCTCTTTTTTGTTTGCGTCCTTGTGTGGTTTAGGTGTCAGAGTATTTGTGGCTTCATAGAATGAATTAGGTAGTGTTTCTTCTGTTTCTACTGTATGGAATAGTTTGAGGAATATTTGGATCAGGTGTTCTTTGAAAGTGTGGTAGAATTCTGAATCAAATCCATCTGGCCCTCAGCTTTTTTGAAGGGATGGAAGGTTTGTAATGATTACTCTTATTTCCTTATGGGATTTGGGCTTGTTTAGATAGTTTACCTGCTTTTGATTTAACTTTGGTATGTGGTATCTGTCTAGAAAACCATGTATTTCATCTAGATTTTTTGGTTTTGTTGAATATAGGCTTTTGTAGTAGGATCTGATGATTTTTTTGAATTTCCTCCATGTCTGTTGTCATGTTTCCCTTTTTATTTCTGATTTTGTTAATTTGGATATTTCCTCTGGGTCCTTCAGCTAGTTTTGCTAGAGGTTTATATATCTTACTGATTCTCTCAAAGAATCAGCTTTTGGTTTTGTTGATTCTTTGTATTGTTCTCTTTGTTTCTATTTGGTTGATTTAGGCCCTGAGTTCTACTATGTCCTTCAATCTAGTCTTCTTAGGTGAGTTTAGTTCTTTTTGTTCTAGAGCTCTCTGGTGTGCTGATAAGTTGGTAGTGTAAGATCTCTCCAATTTCTTTACCAGGGCACTTAGTACTATGCATTTTCTCTTAGCACTGCTTTCAGTATGTCCCATAAATTTGGGTATGATGAGTAAATATTTTCATTAAATTCTAGGAAGTCTTTAATTTCTTTATTTCTTCCCTGACCAAGTCATCGTTGAGTATAAAGTTGTTCAGTTTCCATGTGTATGTGGGATTTCTGTTGTTGTTGCTGTTATTGATGACCAGTCTCAGGCCATGATGGTCTGATAAGATGCATGGTATTTCAATCTGCTTGTATTTGTTGAGGCGTATTTTGTGATCAATTATATGGTCAATTTTGGAGAAGGTACTATGTGGTGCTGAGAATTCTTTTCTTTTAGGGTGAAATGATCTGTAGATATCTATTAAATTCATTTATTTCATAACTTGTATTAGTTTCACTGTGTTTCTGTTTAGTTTCTGTTTCAATGGCATGTCCATTGGTTAGAGTGGGGTGTTGAATTCTCTCACTATTATTGTGTGGGATTCAATGTGTGTTTTGAGGTATAGTAAAATTTCATTTATGAATGTGGGTAACCTAGCATTTGAGGC
Source organism: Rattus rattus (assembly GCF_011064425.1). Classification (NCBI taxonomy): domain Eukaryota; kingdom Metazoa; phylum Chordata; class Mammalia; order Rodentia; family Muridae; genus Rattus; species Rattus rattus. The sequence continues at coordinate 7,464,918 of NC_046161.1, forward strand.
CTAGATGCTCAGAATTGAGACTTTCTCTTGGTAGATTTTCTTTTGATGAATATGAAGTTTCCTTCCTCGTCATGCTTGATAACTTTTTTTTTCTTTTTTTTTTAGGAGCTGGGGACCGAACCCAGGGCCTTGTGCTTGCTAGGCAAGCACTCTACCACTGAGCTAAATCCCCAACCACTTGATAACTTTTTGTTGACAGTCTATTTTACTGGATATTAGGATGGCAACTCCGGCTAGTTTCCTGTTGACTATTTCTTTGGAAGACATTTTTCCCTCCTTTTGCTCCAAGATAGTGTCTATCCTTGTTATTGAGGTGTGTTCCTTGCTTGAAGCAAAATGGTGGATCTGGTTTGTATATCCATTCTGTTAGCATATGTCTTTTTATAGGTCAGTTGAGTCCATTAATAATGAGAGATATTAAAGAAATTTGACTGTTGGTTCCTGTTATATTTGTTTTTGTTGGTGACTTTATGTTCTTGTGGTTCTCTCCTTTGGGCTTTGCTGTGAGATGCTTAATATCTTGTCTTTGGTGTAGGTACCTTTCTTGTGTTGGAGTTTTCCTTCTAGGATCCTCTGTAGGGATTAATAGATAGATATTGTTTGAATTTGGTTTTGTCCTGGAATATTTTGTTTTCTCCATCTATGTTGAGAGTTATCCTGGGCTAGCTTTGTGTTTTCTTAGAGTCTCTATGATCTCTGTCCAGGCTTTTCTAGCTTTCATAGTCCCTGGTGAGAAGTCTGGTGTAATTCTGATAGTTCTACCTTTGTATGTTACTTCACCCCTTTCCCTTGAAGCTTTTAATATTCATTCTTTGTTCTGTGTTTTTAGTGTTTTGATTGTTATGTGAAGAGAGGATTTTCTTTTCTGGTCCCATTTGTTTGGTGTTCTATAAGCTTATTGTACCTTTATGGACATCACTTTCTTTAGGTTGGGGGAGTTTTCTTCTATGATTTTGTTGAAGATATTTTCAGGTCCATTGAGTTGAAATCGTTATTTTTTCTTTATTCCAATTATTCTTAGATTTGGTCTTTTTATTGTGTCCTGAATTCTCAGCCTGTTTTAGCTTAGGAGTTTTTTATGTTTTGACTTTTCTTTGACCGTTCTGCCAATCTTTTCTGCAGTGTCTTCTGCACCTGAGATTCTCTCTTCTATTTCTTGTATTCTGTAATTCTTTACCTCTTTCCTAGATTTTCCATTTTCATGTTAGCATCCATTTCTGTTTTCTTTATTGTTTTTACTTTCACTTTTAGGTCCTGGACCCCTTTATGCAATTCCTACAGCTATTTGACTGTATTTTCCTGTATTTCTTTAAAGGGTTTATTTGTTTCCTCTTTAAGGGCTTTTGCCTGTTTACTTGTGTTCTCTTGTCTTCCAGTGAATTATTTATATACTCATTAAAGGACTCTATTATCTTTGTTAAATAGGATTTTAGGTTACATTTCTGATTTTCAGGTGTGTTGGTGTATTCAGGGCTTGCTGTATTGGGAGAACTAGGTTCTGATGATACCCACATACATTGGCTTCTGCTGCTTATAGCCTTGTGCTTGCCTTTCACCATCTGGTTATCCCTGTGTTTGCTGTTCTGGGTGACTCCATCTGGAGTCTGCCTCTTTTGTCCCTGGGATGCTCCAGGTCTTCTATTAGGTCTGTTTCCCTGACTGCAGCAGATTTCCTGTGGGTCGTCAGAGGGACAGAGTAGTTGCTCATCTGTTGCCCTGGTTTCAGTAGATCTCCTTGGAGGCATTCAGACTGTTGGGTCTTCGGAGGAGTACTCAAGCTGTTATCTTGTGTGAAGCTGTTCTTCTTGGGGGCATATGGATTGAGGTTTCTGTGTCCCTGTGTGCAGTAGTCACAAGGAGACATTCAGTCTTTTGAATTAGTTGCCCTGGATGCCATAGGGCCTCCTGAAGATCTTCAGACTGTTGTGTCAGTTGCCCAATTGCCCTGATTATAGAGGATCTCCTGGGATGGTTTTAAGCTGTGCTGTCCTGAGTGCAGTGGCTCTCCTGGAATGTCTCTGACTGTGGTGTCAGATGCCCTGAGTGCAGCAGATCTCCTGGGATGCCTCAGAGAGTGGTATTAAATTCTCTGAATGCAGTGGATCGTCTGGTGTTCCTCAGGATATGGGGACTTTAGGGAAGCAGAATAACTAACACTCTGTCCCAGCAGAAAGGACTGGGTAGAAGGGGAGTGCTGTTCGGTGGATGGAGGTTTTGGGAGGATAGTGAGACCCTGAGTCCACTGGGGTCCCAGTAGCAACTGTGGGACTTCAGGAGGGATCTTACCAAATGCTCTGAATGCAGCAGATTTTCTGAGTTTTCTCCACATCCACATTTATCTTTTATATTATATTCAATAATGACATTAAAGATGAAAAATATAATTTAAATTTTATTCAAAATAGACATTTATTGTGGCTTTCTATTTAAGACTTCTTGGTGGGAAAATAGAATTCACAAAACAGCGTAAAACATACCATGAGGTGTCACCAAGACACATTTGGTGTTACACGTGCCTGATGCTAGAAAGTCTTTATGACATAATAGCAGGTTTTGAAAATACAGGCAGCATGCATGCTCATTCCTTCTGCATCCTACACTAGTAGAAGAGGCCATAGAGTTTGTGGTACTTCTAGAGAGGTAGTGAACCAAAGCAAGATCAAGGAGGAAGACATGAAGTGATGTAATATCTCCAAGGTTATCAGAACATTTAATTTAACCTACACAGAGAAAAGAATAAGGCAAAATTACATATTCCCTGGAAGGAAGATAATCTTCTAGAAAGAAACTATGTCAAGTATTAGTGATTTCCTCTCAGATTATTAGATTGTGCCTATATATATTTGTTTTAAGGGCAGTAAAATTATTCCAAAACCTCCAATACTCACCCATGACATTCGAGAAAAATAAGACGCCATCTCTTCATAAAGTGAAAACTATTAAATCTGGTAAATGGAAACATGTGTGAAACCAGAGTTAAGTTATTGTTTATGTCACTGAGAATATTCAAAATAAAATTCTCTCCATCTCATATAGCTGTTGCGGTAAAACTAAATAAAAAGTTTCTTTTATCCCACACTAGAACTGGCATCGTAGGGTCACATGCCATCTGTGGGATATTTTCATCTCAGTCAATAAAGTGTCTCACCTATTCAACTCCATTCCATATCACATAGCCCATGGTTGCTCTCTGAGCCCAGCAACAGTCTCTGTACCCATCTAGTTCCCAAGACAGGTTGCCACCATGCCAGACATACACATCCCAATTCTGTGGCTGGTCCAGTGTCCTGCCACCACACACTCTGTTTAACTCAATTAAATTGCTGCATGAAAGAACACACAACACAATAACCTCTGATCCAATTGATATGACATAATTGGTAACCTAGATAAGATACAGTTGACTCATCTAAATATACAAAATTCTGCATACATCCATCCCTTAAGAATATTCATAACAACCTGTAAATATGCAGAAAGAAATATCCACCTCTATGTTCTCTCGGCTGCTCTCCCCTCTCGTTCCAATCTCCTCTTCCTCTAAAACTTTTCTCCCATCCATCCCTCCTTCTTGTCCAATGACAGGCCTTGTTCTATCCTATACCTGCCTTCACCTGCATAATGACATCAACCTACATATAGCAAAGAATATAATCAGCTATATCACCACATCTATTCATTGCCATGGAGATTTCCTGACCAAAAATATGGTGAAAATTAGAAATAAAGGGTATTGGGAATTGGGACATTCAAGGAACAGCAAGAAGTGGCTGACAGCAGTGTGAATAAGCATTGTTTTTCTTTCAATAAAGGCAAGAATTATTAGTGTCAAATGTATGTCATATGCTGATTGTGGTCAGAGTTTCAGAACTCTGCCAAGTGAACGCTCATCACAAAAATGTTAAATGAATATCCTTATATGTAGGTGGTACATTGCAATCGCTGCTTGAAAACAGAAGCTGTTCAGTGTCTTTTCTGCCAAGTCAAAGAAACAAAGTCCCATCCCCAGTATCTTCTAATTAGAATACTGATCTATTATGAGAAGTTTTGTAATATCTAAGACAATACAGCTGCAAGAATTCATTTTTTCCACACTTGTATTGATTTTCCTTTCCTCTTTAGACATTGTGTTTGTTTTTCAGTACCAACATTTTCTTTGTTTCTTGGTACCTTGCTTGAGTTTAAGCCTCACACTAAATGGTCTAGGTTCTCGCAGTTTTATGGTATTGTGAGCTTATCATATGTTATTTAGCACATTTTTGCCATATAAGAATTAACAAATTAGAGAAGCCCATGGGATTCACACACAGTTCTATTTCATATTCCTGAGAAGTAATAGTTGTCTATTTTTAATATGTCCATATGTCTGTCTCTGTTCTTTTGACAATCATTTCTTTTTCAAATACAAGTTAGTTGAGCATCTCTGTGTCTTGTCATACATATTTGTGAGACAGTAAGGCCCTATGTAGTGTGACATTTAATTTGAATTATACCATTTTGGAAAGTGTTCTGTATTCCATGACATTTAGTTTAGATTAAATTGTTTTGGTAGTTTTATTGACTTACAATATAAGAGAATGTGGTTTCTCCAGCTTGTACCATAATAGTTCCTCCTGTGGGGCTGGAAGAAGTCCTCAAGAGGCTCGGTTTTGGGGGTTCTCAGATGAATATCATATGATTGCACCTATCACACTTTTTGTACTCTGATGAACCCTGAGGAAATGTAGAACTCTGTCATCATTCAGGTTTTACTTGGGTGAAGACTGGAAGTAATCTACATGTGGAAGCAAAATGTTCTGCCCCATGCACTGCCTCCAATCTGCTCAGTTGTCACAGAGTAGCTTGTTTTTTGTTTTTGTTTTTGTTTTTGTTTTCTTTTAATCACTGCTCAGTGTATCCACAACTCTTATCCCAGATCTGTCTCTGTAGATTGTTAAAGTGCTCAGAGCATGAAGAAACATATGTTGTTCCCTTCATTTTGGGTGAACCAAGGGTTACAGTGTTTTGAGGAAGGGGGTAAGAATATTCAGGGTGGGCAAAGGTCATAGGCTGAAGGCTAAGGTCCAGATTAGCATTAGTATGGGGAGGCATTCCATAAATCTCAGGTGTAGACCTCCAGTACTTTCCTCCAGTAGGCAGTGTGGTATCCAGGATACCCCAGGTAGAGAAGAGGAAGTATGGGCGAAGGGAATCTCCAATTTGCACTGATCTCAGGACATTCAGTAATGTCAGACTTTGGTCTTAGCAGCAAGGTTTCAGTTAGGAATTCCTGCTTATTAAAATTTAAGTCTACCATGTCCAGATAACTGTTCTTAGATCAGCACAAAATGGAAGATTCCCTTTGTCACCAGGGCTTCCCTTTCTCTGATCATCCGGACCCCTCACTCTCTTTATCTGTGGAAGGTCATGTAGTCCTTGACAGACCTACAAGTTTAAGCCACCCACCCCCCAATAAGAATCTGCTGAGCAAGTACCTGGGATTCCTAGAATGTTTCTCCCTACAAATGAAGTAGTCTCAGTACTTGACCCAGTGATTTTACAATCACCATGAAATCTCCTTCCTACTCTCCAAGATTCATATATAGCCCTTGTCTACCTGGAATAAAGTGTAGAAGCATAAGTTGTTTCATTTCACTGAAGGTCTAAAAGTGCTGTTTCATTAAGTGTGGTATAAAAGAGCTTTAATGTTAAAATTCTCAGAGGAGACCCATGTCCCCTTTTCAGCACTCATAGCCATCCCTGTTTCGAACTGCACTTCATCCTTCCAGTCTGGTATGCAGTGGAGTCTGGGCAGGTTAAGGGAGGAAACAGAGAAGGGATGCTGAATCACAACTGGACCCCAACACACATACCACAGGATCTACAATGTAAACTTTGATAGAAATGAGGGGAGAATGGGTACTTGAACTAAAATGGGGAGAGAAATTGCCAACAATCCAACAGACTCTTTTGGCCTCTGTCAGACCCTCATTTGTGTGAACAAATACATGCATCCACCACCATCACACTAAATAAATAAATAAATAAATAAACAAATAAATAGAAAATATATTTTAAAGGACAAAATCTTAAAAATGTGATTTTGAAAAAATTTTCTTTGGTGTGCTATAGGAACCAATATCCACCATTAGTCATGGACAATACTAAACTACTTCCTTATTTCTTTCATAGCAGATTTTTCTGCGGCTGTTTTCCATGCCCCCTTACAATCTGGCACTCATGTCTGTCATGTGGCCCTTGCCTGGGAAATACGCCCTTGAGGCAGATCAAGCTAAAAAGTGTGGTGGTAACAGGTGACAGTGCAGAAAACTCAGGCCCTGATATTAGAGGCTGGTTGTAAGCACTTGCTTTTATTGTTGTTGGTTTTGTTTTTGTTTAGTTTTTGTTTTTGTTTTGGCTAAATGGAATGGTATGGCTAAAAATGGATGTGTCAAAGAGAGGACCACAAAAAATATTTAGGGAAAATACAATTTTCATTGATAGTGGAATATTTTTTCAGATTTACTTTAATTTTCTTAGCATCATCATTACTACATGATATTAAAGTGGTATCTGTAAATGTTTAGATGTAGATACTTCTGTGCATGTAAATGAATATGCCAGTGGTATCAAAAGCTTATGTCTGGTGTCTTTGTCAGTCACTCTCGACCCGAGTATTTGAGCCAGGTTTGATGCTCGCTGCTTACCTAGGCTGACTAGACTAGTTTGACTCTGATTAATTTCTGTTTCCAGTTATTTTATATGGGATTCTCATGTCTTCACTTTCCCCAATCTTGGGTTTTAGCAGCATACTACTGCAGCTGACTTTGATATGAGTGTTATATGTACCTCTCAGGTCATCATGACTCTGTAGCGAGCAAGTTACAGAGTTAGCCACTTCCCCAGTAGCTCTTTTCCAAACTTGGTACTTTGTAGGTGACATAGAATTAATTTCAAATGATTAGAGTGTAATAAAAGTTGGTGAATTGTATAATATGTAAATGAAACTATCATAGTAATGATTGTGATCAAATTGCAAAGAATCCCATCATTCACCTGGAAGTCTTTGTGCTCTTTTGAAATTCCTTTCAATCTTCAACAGCCCTGGCACGAAAAAAATTTCTAATGATTCACTCAAATCTCCTGTCCTGGATTGATATTTTAATAGCACTGCATACCAGAAACACATTTTTTATTGTATCCTCTGATCAAACTTTATAGGTTTGAAATTAATTCATGTCCTTTCATCTCTCTATATTATGCCGTGTTTTCATTGTTGAGTAGTTTATACAGGGGCTAAATACAAATTTTTATTTCTGAACACAAAGCACCATTATTATCCATATTCTTGGAAACACTCAGTAAGTCATCTGTGAGGATGTACATTTGCATCCCTTTGGCAAACACTTAGCAGCCTAGGAACTTGGAATACCGTTATGTGCAATATTTGCCAAGCTGGATGCTTTGATGATATAATTTCTGCTCACTTCTTGGCCAACCCTTCTTATCATTAGTCTTTTAAAATTTAGTCAGTACTTGGATATGGTTTTTACTTTATATTCACTGGTATTAATCATTTCTTAACATTTGTTAATTGGTCAGTATACTGACTCATTCATGTCCTTAATAGTGGAGGTGGCATTTAACTCAATTACTGCTTCATATATGATTTTAATAAACTACTTTTCAAAAAAATTGTCAGTTTTACTTCAGATGTCAAGATTGTTGACATGAATTTGTTTATAACTTTCAGTCTCCTAGTAATTTGATTTCCCTGAACTATGGCTTATGAGTTCTTCCATTTTTTAAACTCTAGCATACGATTTTATTTAATTTTATCAGAAGAACTATAAGTTTCTTAACATTAGAAACTCATCAAAATATCAGTTTGACTCTGATTAATTTCTGTTTCCAGTTATTTTATATCATGTTCAAATTCTGATCCAAAAATTTACTATTTTTACTGTTATTCTTTGTGTTTGTTTCCCCTTCTTTTCTAGATTGAGGTTCAAAGTTGAGTTTTGATATTAGACTTTAGATTTGTTCTCTAATATAAATACTTAAAACTTTGACCTTCCTCATATTACTGACTTAACATTTCATGTTATGATACACTTTAGCATTAACTTAGTTTTCAATGTCCCTTGTGACTTCATCTTTGTCTCATAAATTATTTAAATATGTTTTCAATAACTTGCCATTTTAAAAAGCAATTTAATGATTAATTATAATTTCATTTTGTTTTCATTTGATAAGCATAATTTTTCATGCATTCTGATTTTTTCATAGCATGGTCCATATACTTCCCCAGTGAGAATACCATCTACACAGAAAAGAAACAGGCGTTCATTTATTCTGGATGCAGGTTCCTTTAAAGGACAATCAGGTCAAAGTGATTTTGCTTATCTTGTTATTGGGACAACAGAGACAAGTAGTTTAAACAAATGGCATTCACTTCTCAGAGCTCTGCATGCTGGGAGGTGGGGAACATGGTACCAGAATTATCGGTGTGTAGAACACATTAGAAGAAAATTGGAGCAGTTCATCTTCTCTTTGTATCTCTACAAGATGAACCAGAGGTAAATTCCCTTGATGAGCTGATGTAAATATAAATACATATTAAGTGATCCTTATGCACATCTTATACAACAGGAGATTTTCTATTTTAATTGTAAAGTTTGGTAGATACAGACATTCAATTTAATGAAAAAATATAAAATCATAGCTCTGTACTGTAATTTTGTTATAAAAATGTTTTACATATTATTCCTTCAATAGTTTTGCATATTGTGCTTTGAATTTCAGTTATTAATGAAGATATTTTTAATTCTTCCAATTAGGAAAATCAAATGTATTATATATCCTGAATTACACATAAAAAACATGGGTTTGGTCATTGAGTAATAGTAACTTCAAAAATCAAGAGAAAGTGGGAAACTGGCATAAAACCACATTTAAAAATAATCTATTTAATTTTATGCAATTAAGAGAAAGAATTCTTGGAGGTTCTATTTATTTAGTTTCTACTTTTTAGTGATTTGATACGAATACATATTATGAGTGTAAATTTTGGCTTTTTATAGAACTGACATAGCTATACCCTAAATATTTTAGTCTATGTCAGTACTATTGGTTACTGTACTATAACATGATCTTATGACCTTCTGCCTGAAGACGTCATGAAGACATAAAGACTCATGTAATGAAATAAGGAAGGAGTAAGATGATATCAACTAAGACCTCACCTGTGCAACCCATCATCCATAGTGATGCAAGATTCTCTACATGCTGCTTAAGGAGAAAAGTAATCATCCTTTTCACAAGCTGCAAACACTGCAAGCTACAGTAGGCCTGTATGCAAGCTATACTTATACAAATAGTACAAATGTTATGGGATTTACAATCCACTCTTTTAAGGGATTTAATGCCAATTCCATAACATGAATCCCATACTTGACATTGTCAGTGAGGTCCTAAACCCAAGACTAGATAGGTTCTTGGGCTCTAGGGGAAAATTTACTACTATTATTCTATTAAACAAACAATGGGAAAATGACTCCCAATGATATTTCTAGACTATAGGTCCATGTATTATTATACCTTCATCACAGAAGTTTCTTCTTTCAATAGATGGTAATTATCACTGAGAGTAACAACTGGACAATGTGCAGAGAGAGACGTTGAAGTACTCAACCCTTAATGTGCTACGTTTATCACAGACCTCCCCTCAAGGCCCAGGAATTTCTGTAGAGAAGGAGGTAAAAAGATGGTAAGAACTACAGGTTGGGGGTGACTAAAAAGAAGCAGTAGTTTTTAGACAACATGTCTGATGAATGCATGAATTCACAGAGACTGTGAGAGAATAAACACCACCTGCACAAATTCAAGTTGACAAAATCCTTCTGTGGAAAAGAAAAGAAGGCACTAAGTCCAACCGAGAAGCTATTTTCAATTGGTATCTACTGGTAGACAGAATATTAGTTTTCCCAACTGAGAGATACTGGGTATGTCAACCACACCCCATGGCAGACCTCATGCCCTGGAATCATTGGGTAACACAAAAAGGAGTTTATGCTTTTGTTGCTGTTGTTATTTTGGATTTGCTCTGTATTTGTGTGTGTGTGTGTGTGTGTGTGTGTGTGTGTATGCATGTTTGTGTATTGTGTGTTTGTGTGTGTGCATGCACACATGTAAGTTTGGTGGTATTGCTTTTATTTTGAGTAGAAAAAGGAAGAACATGAAGTTGGTAGGTAGGTAGGAAATATCTGAGTGTAGTTGGTATTAAAGAAAGAATATAATCAAAATACATTGTATGAAAAATTTTAAAAATGTAAAAACTCGAAAAATTGGCTAACATGATTTTGTTAGCATTTGTAAGGTGTATTTATGCTTCCAACATCCAGAAATCAATCTGTTCCTCCAATCACATTTTTGAAATTCTAGAGACAGTCCTTGCTGAGTCCTTAAATAATGAACAACCAAGAATGTCAAGAACAAGTAACTTAGCATGCTGCTGAAGTGAAATAGTCTCTTATTCTAATTTTTTTATTTTTATATCATTTCTTTCACTAAGTTGGAGAAAAATACTTACAGAATGTTTAGTACATCGCAGACACTATCAGACTTTGATTTTTTGAATTTCAGCTGCACTGAAGGCATTCGATTGTTTACTATCTTGTCATAAGCTGAAGACAATTGATATGGACTTGCAGTCCTGGCACCCTCTGTGCTTACAGGAAAACTGATCTCTTTTCTGATTCACATCCAGGGACTAGACAGCAATACACTGAACTAATTCATTACATGCATTTGCCATTTTAGCTCATTTTGACAGAGAACAATCTGACCAACTAAAACAAAACCAGGAGGTTTGAGGCCAATCAGAAATGCTGAGGATTCTTTTGAGCTAATGGTATCATTCAGGGATGCCTTATCCTGGAATGAATGCCTCAATGACTCTGTTTAGTTTCAAAGACTGTCTTGGTTCATATTTTATCAAACTGCTTCTTTTCCAAAATGAAATTGAGAAGACTTCTGCTTCAGTTACCATAGTGCCAGAATTGCTCTCAACTAGAAAACCAAATTAAATAACTGAGTTAACTGCATCAGACACTGAACATCACAACAGATAAAGCAGGTTTGTGATCCCCGAGGGAAGTAAGCAAATGAGGTACAAGCTATCACTGTCCACAGTCATTTCCTAGAGGCAGTTTGGAGTCACAGAGCAAAAAAGGACAATCAGAGCTGGCTCTTTCAATGGATATTGGAGATCATTGGATGCTAAGAGAGCCAAAGAGCTCCATTTTGATATGAGTACGGACTGAAGCAAAAGTACTTTCAGAGAGAGCTTCGGAGATCCTTGTGGTGAGGAGAATATTCCTTTGTAAGCATTATGGGCAGACTGGTCTGAGTGGGTGAAATAGTTGTAGTGCTTTGCAAGTAACATAAGAAATCAGAAATATACCAGATTATTCCAATTGCCAATACAGAGAAAGGAATAGTTAAGGTGTCCCTTCTTCCACTTTCCAGAGTAGAAGAACTTCACGGTTATATGGCAGAAGAGTTGGGAACTTGAAAGGAAACATGGAAATTAAAATCTTCTAGAATGAGTAGATGACTCAGTGGGTAAAGGAAATTGGCAGCAAGCCTGATGAGATGAAGTTTGTCTGGGAACCAACATGGTGGACAATGATATCTAACTCTTAAAGGTTGTCCTGTTATTTCAATATGTACACTTTGATACCTCTGGCCAAGCATTCACTCATGAGCTGAGTTCTTTACTCAGCTAATTAACTCACTCCTTGTCTTTGGAATATTCTTCCTTTCTTAATAAGTAGCCTCTAGTTCTATATCTATTCATCTGTTTCTGATCCAACACTGCCTGGAACACAGGAGCCTGGGAAATATATCAGATTGGTGGGTCATTTAACAAATTGTGAGAATATTCTTCACAGTGCTCACACCTTGCTATAGGGTTAAATTTACTCTATGGTAAGTACTGCTTCATATCTATTCTTACAAAGCAAACTTCAATTTGAGCAAATTACAGTCCACTTAAACATGAGTGAGATTAAGGCCAATAAGCATTAAATGCTACATTTAGTCCTAAGTTCCAGGGATGGCAACATCTAGACATGCAGGAGCCACTTAGAACATAGTATTTCAAATCTGTAGAGCTAAGCATAGGAGAGAATTTCAGAAAATAGCAGAGCTGTATGTGATTTTCTGAAAATGTAACATATAATTTAACAAATGGTCTAACAGGTGCCAGTGTGTATTCTATTTTATGGGTAGATGCTTAGGAATAATAAAAGAATAAAATGTTACGAGCAAATTATAGATGGTAAAATAAAAATCTGTTTAAGTAGAAGAACATCAAAGATGGTCTAGTATATAACAAATAAAACAGAAACAGAAAACAAATAATAAGATTGCTGAGGTAAACCTAATTAAGTTTAGACAGAGTAAAATTTCTAATGAATGATGCTTATAATCACCAGATTACAGAGCCTCAAGTCCAAATTAAAAAACTTTTATTCAGAATAAGTGGATAAAGCAACTGACTCAAATCATATTCTCAACAGAAGAAGAGTAAATGCTTATGGGCTGGGGAAATGGCTCTCACTGGATAAGCTTCTCAGGGAAAAAGTCTTTGCAAGCAGTTGAGAAATTAAATTAAGATCCCTACAGCACTCTGAGGAGTCTGACCAAATGACACTTAATTATTTTTTCTTTTATGGTATATCTTTTATTTACATTTTAAATGTTATCCCCTTTCCTGGTTCCCTCTCCAGAAACTCACTATCCCATGGTACCTCCTCCTATTTCTATGAGTTTTCTCCCTCACCTACCTACCCATTCTCTCCCACTTCCCTACCCTGTCATTCCCCTACACTGGGGCATCAAGCCTTGACAGGACCAAATGGTACCAACTTCTGTATTACTCAGGTTTGTTAGAGTCACAGAGCTTATGGGTAGTCTCTATATAGTCAGGGAATTTGTTTATGAATTATAGTCTGTAGTCCAACTCCCTAACAATGGTCAGCAGCAGCTGTGAATGGAAGTCCAAGGATCTAGCAGTTGCTCAGTGCCACAAAGCAGGCAGGTGAAGAAGAGAGAAAGGATCTTCCTTTTCCTAATGTCCTTATGTAGGTCTCCAACAGAAGGTGTGTCCCAGATTAAAGGTGTGTATCACCTGTGTTTGGGACTTGCTTTGTCCCAGATGACCTTGAACACAGAGTTCCCCTGGTCTCAGTCTCCTGGGATTCATAGCCACTATGCCTCAAGATCTCCATGCCACGATCCAGGTCAGAAACTTTTATCTCCAAGATCAGGATCACAGGTGCGGCTTCCAATTCTGGATTGTGGTTCATTCCAGATACAGTCAATTTGACAACCAGGAATAGTCACTACAATCCACCCCCTGTCAAGTTGACAGAAATCAGGAGAATGAGACAGAGAAACCTAGGAGCATGCAAGGTAGGTGATCAAGCCAGATCTGGCAAGTTCTGAATTTAAAAGACACTTCAACAAATAGAGAGAGCAGAAGCAGGAAAAGTGATATAACTCTAATACAACTAAAATGTTAAAAATAAAAAATAATGCAATAGTAAATGATTAAACCATGAAAAGGTGTATACTGTACAAGTGGAAAGGAAAAAAAAACTGTTGAAAGAATGACTATATTAATTGTATCCCAAAAGGATACAATGGCAGGCAAAAGAAAAGCAACTCTACTAGGAAAAGGATCTGGTAAGCTATCAGTTGAAACCATCACCATCCCCTGGTAGTTACAATTTCACGTATGTAACACATATGTACAATGTAACACAGATAGCAAAATCTCAGCTGTGAGAAACCCATGTTAGAATGTGACAAAAAAATTTGTATTTCTGTCACTGCTGGATGCTCTAACATACCTCTAAGGTTGTAGAGCATCCATATTTTACTATGTATTTATAACTTACTTTGTTTTTTATCCACCATCTTTATTAAATTGGGTATTTCTTATTTACATTTCAATTGTTATTATCTTTCCCGGTTTCCGGTTCAACATCCCCCTAAAATCTCTGCCTCCCCTTATATATGGGTGTTCCCCTCCCCATCCTCCCTCCATTAATGTCCTCCCCCCAACAATCCCGTTCACTGGGGGTTCAGTCTTGGCAGGACTATAGGTCTCCCCTTCACTGGTGCCCTTACTAGGCTATTCATTGCTACCTATGAGGTTGGAGCCCAGGGTCAGTGGAGCCATGTATAGTGATAAGAATGGATTGATCTGCATTCTTCTACATGCTGACCTCCAGTTGAACCAGCACCATTTGCTGAAAATGTTATCTTTTTTCCATTGGGTGGTTTTGGTTCCTTTGTGAAAAATCAAGTGACAATAGGTGTGTGGGTGCATTTCTGGGTCTTCAGTTCTCTTCCACTGGTCTATCTGCCTGTCTCTATATCAATACCATACAGGTTTTTTTTTTTTTATCACTATTGCTCTGTAATACTGCTTGAGTTCAGGGATAGTGATTCCCCCAGAAGTCCTTTTATTGTTGAGGAAGTTTTAGCTATCCTGGGTTTTTTGTTATTCTAGTTGAATTTGCAAATGGTTCTGTCTAACTCTATGAAGAATTGGATTGGTATTTTGATGGGGATTGCATTGAATCTGTAGATCGCTTTTGGTTAAATGGCCATTTTTACTATATTAATCCTGCCAATCCATGATCATGGGAGATCTTTCCAACTTCTGAGGTCTTCTTCAATTTCTTTCTTCAGAGGCTTGAAGTTCTTATCATACAGATCTTTCACTTGCTTGGTTAAAGTCACACCAAGGTATTTTATATTATTTGGGACTATTATGAAGTGTGGCATTTCCCTAATTTCTTTCTCAGCTTGTCTCTCTTTTGTGTAGACGAAGGCTACTGATTTATTTGAGTTAAATTTATACCCAGCCACTTTACTGAAGTTGTTTATCAGCTTTAGTAGTTCTCTGGGGGAACTTTTGGGATCACTTAAATATACTATCATATCATCTGTAAATAGTGATATTTTGACTTCTTCTTTTCCAATCAGTAGCTCTTTGGTCTCCTTTTGATGTCTGATTGCTCTGGCTAGGGATTCAATAACTATATTAAATAAGTAGGGAGAGAGTCTAGTCCCTGATTTTAGTGGGATTGCTTCAAGTTTCTCTTCATTTAATTTAATATTAGCTACTGGTTTGCTGTATATGGCTTTTACTATGTTTAGGTATGGGCCTTGAATTCCTGTTCTTTCCAGGACTTTTATCATGAAGGGGTGTTGAGTTTTGTCAAATGCTTTCTCAGCATCTAATGAAATGATCATGTGGTTTTTTATCTTTCAGTTTGTTTATACAGTGGATTATGTTGATGGTTAAACCAACCCTTCATCCCTGGAATGAAGCCTACTTGATCATGATGGATGATTGTTTTGATGTGCTCTTAGATTCGGTTTGCAAGAATTTTATTGAGTATCTTTGCATCAATATTCATAAGGGAAATTGATCCAAAGTTCTCTTTCTTTGTTGGGTCTTTGTGGGATTTAGGTATAAAAGCAATTGTGGCTTCATAGAAGGAATTCAGTAGTGCTCCATATGTTTAAATTTTGTGAAATAGTTTGGATAGTATTGGTATGAGGTCTTCTATGAAGGTCTGATAGAATTCTGCACTGAACCCATCTGAACCTGGGCACTTTTTGGTTGGGAGACTTTTAATGACTGCTTCTATTTCTTTAGGAGATATGGGGTTGTTTAAATGGTTTATCTGATCCTGGTTTAACTTTGTTACCTGGTATCTGTCTAGGAAATTGTCCATTTCCTCAAGATTTTCAAGTTTTGTTGAATATAGGCTTTTGTAGTAGGATCTGATGATTTTTTGAATTTCCTCTGATTCTCTTGTTATCTCTCCCTTTTCATTTCTGATTTTGTTAATTTAGACACACTATGTCCTCTGGTTAGTCTGGCTAAGGGTTTATCTATCTTGTTGATTTTCTCAAAGAACTAGCTTTTGGTTCTGTTGATACTTTGTATAGTCCTTTTTGTTTCTACTTGGTTGATTTCAGCTCTGAGTTTGATTATTTCCTGCCATCTACTCCTCCTGGGTGTGTTCGCTTCTTTTTGTTCTAGAGCTTTTAGGTGTGCTGTCAAGCTGCTGATATATGCTCTCACCTGTTTCTTTCTGCATGCACTCAGTTCTGTGAATTTTCCTCTTAGCACAGCTTTCATTTTGTCCCATAAGTTTAGGTATGTTGTATGTTCATTTTCATTAAATTCTAAGAAGTATTTAATTTCCTTTTTTTTTTCTTCCTTGACCAGGTTATCATTGAGTAGAGCACTGTTCAACTTCCATGCATATGTGGGCATTCTTTCCTTATTGTTCTTGAAGATCAGCTTTAGTCTGTGGTGGGCTGATAGGACACATGGGTTATTTCTATCTTTCTGTATCTGTTGAGGTCTGTTTTATGACCGATTTTATGGTCAATTTTGGAGAAAGAATCATGAGGTGGTGAGAAGAAGCTACATCCTTTTGTTTTAGGATAGAATGTTCTATAAATATCTGTTAAGTCCATTTGGTTCATGACTTTTCTATGTCTCTGTTTAATTTCTGTTTCCATGATCTGTCCATTGATGAAAGTGGGGTGTTGAAATCTCCTACTATTATTGTGTGGAGTGTAATGTGTGCTTTGAGCTTTAGTAAAGTTTCTTTTATGTGTCTATTGGCCCTTGTGTTTGGAACATAGATATTTAAGATTGAGAGTTCATCTTGGTGTATTTTTCCTTTGATGAATATGAAGTGTCCTTCTTTATCTTTTTTGATGACTTTTGGTTGAAAATCGATTTTTTTTGATATTAGAATGGCTACTCCAGCTTGCTTCTTCAGACCATGTGCTTGGATAGTTGTTTTCCAGCCGTTTACCCTGAAGTAGTGTCTGCCTTTGACTCTGAGGTGTGTTTCCTGTAGGCAGCAGAATGCAGGGTCTTCATTGCATATCCAGTTTATTAATCTGTGTCTTTTTATTGGCGAATTGAGTCCATTGATGTTGAGAGATATTAAGGATTAGTGATTGTTGCTGCCTGTTATATTCGTGTTTGGATGTGACTTTATGTTTGTATGCTTTTCTTCTCTTTGTTTTGTTGCAAAACGATTAGTTTCTTGCTTTTTCTAGGGTTTAGCTTACCTCCTTGTGTTGGGCTTTACCATCTATTATCCCTTGTAGTGCTGGATTTGTAGAAAGATATTGTATAAATTTGGTTTTGTCTTGGAATATCTTGGTTTCTCCATCTATGTTAATTGATAGTTTTGCTGGATACAATGACCTGGGCTGGCACTCGTGTTCTCTTAGGGTCTATATGACATCTGTCCAGGATCTTCTGGCTTTCATAGTCTCTGGTGAGAAATCTTGTGTAATTCTGATAGGTCTGCCTTTGTATGTTACTTGACCTTTTTCCCTTACTGCTTTTAATATTTTTTTCTCTATTTTGTGCATTTGGCATTTTGACTATTATGTGGTGGGAGGAGTTTCTTTTCTGGTCCAATCTATTTGGAGTTCTGTAGGCTTCTTGTATGTTTATGGGCATCTCTTTCTTAAGGTTAGGGAAGTTTTCTTCCATGATTTTGTTGAAGATACTTACTGGTCCTTTGAGTTGGGAGTCTTCACTCTCTTCTATACCTATTATCCTTAGGTTTGATCTTCTCATTGAGTCCTGGATTTCCTGTATGTTTTGGGCCAGTAGCTTTTTCCATTTTAAATTATCATTGACAATTTTGCCAATGATTTCTGTAGAAACTTCTGCTGCTGAGAGTCTCTCTTCTGTCTCTTGTATTCCGTTGGTGATGCTTGTATCTACGGCTCCTTGTCTCTTCTTTTTGTTTTCTCTATTGAGGGTGGTCTCCCTTTGTGCTTTCTTTTTTGCTTCTATTTCCATTTTTAATTCCTTCACCTTTTTGATTGTGTTTTTCTGTAATTCTTTCAGGGATTTTTGTGTTTCCTCTCTAAAGGCTTCTGCTTGTTTATTTGTGCATTTCTCTAAGGAAGTTCTTTATGTCTTTCTTGAAGTCCTCCATCATCATGATCAAATGTGATTTTTAAATCTAGATCTTGGTTTTCTGGTGTTTTTGGATATTCAGTGTTTGCTTTGGTGGGGGAATTGAGGTCAGATGATGCCATGTAGTCTTGGTTTCTGTTGCTTGGGTTCCTGTGCTTGCCTCTTGCCATCACGTTGTCTCTGGTGTTACCTTGTTCTGCTATTTCTGACAGTGGTTAGACCATCCTATAGACCTGTGTGTCAGGAGTGTTGTAGACCTGTTTTCCTGTTTTCTTTCAGCCAGTTATAGGAAGAGAGTGTTATGCTTTCAGCCATGTAGTCTTTCCTGTCTACTGGTCTTCAGCTGTTCCTGTGGGCATGTGTCCTGAGTCCAGCAGGCAGTTCACTTGGAACAGAAAAGTTGGTCTTACCTCTGGTCTTGGGCCTGACGTCGCTGCTCCTCTCAGCTGGGTTTCAGCTCTCAGTGAGGGCAGCAACCAGAAGGCCCTGCCCAGCATTCTCTTGGGACCCTGTGCACAGAGGACCCCGATGGCGCTAGACATTTTCCTCTAGATTCAGAAATGTGGGCAGAAAGTAGTCTCCTCTGGCTTCCCAGGTGTGTCTGCCCCTCTGAAGCTCTTGCTCCCATGGGATTTGGGTGCAGGGAGCTGTTTGATCGGGCCCCTTCTGATCTGGGTGGAGTCTGGGCTGCAGCGTTCCAGCAGCTTGAGTGCCCCTATCTTTCTGTTCCCAGAGGCCCTACACAGTTTCCTCTTGGGCCAGGGATGTGGGCAAGGGTGGGCAGTACTGGTGGTCTCTCCTGCCCTGCAGTCTCAGGATTACCCACTTGTTTGGGAGATGAGCTCTCTCCCACGGGTTTGGGAGCAGGGAGCTGTATAACTTATTTCTAAGACAATAGAAGAAGCAATATTGGATTGAAAACCAAATATCTTGCAATAGCAAAATTAATTCATTTCATCATGCTGCCACTTATGCACAGTCTTTGAAACAAAACCAAAATCTTTCTTCTTACATGAGCAAAGCACATGCATAAAAACTATTGTGTTCATTACTTTTTATATTCTGATGACCAAATTAAATTCTGATGTCCAAAAAAGCAAGTTCAAGAAGGTAGGACATGCTCTGGATCGTTATTTGAAAGAATGCAGCCCACCATGGCAGAAAAGGCATGGCAACGGGAAAGAAGGTCCTGGTCACTTTGCAACTCTATTCAGGAGCAGCGAGAGATAGGAAATAGAGGCTGATGATCAAATTATTAGCGTTGCACCTGTGACTCATGTTCTTTATCAGGTTAATTCTGGTTGAATGTTCTATCCTCTTCCAATATACTGTCATTAGCTGGGGACAAGATGTACAAACATATATGCATCTGGGAGACATTTCACACTCAAACCACAACAGGGGCTACATAAGTAAGTGTTTTTACAGAATAGATTCTGGTAAACTTTCAGAGCTCAGAGTCTAGATTATCTTTTCTGAGTTGAAATCCAAATTAATAAGAAAAGTGATTTTTTTCAAATTTCTAATTTGGTTGTGAATGAATTCACAGGTCCATGTAGAAGACCTTGGTGGACATATTTGAACCAAAATAATAGTGGAAATACATCCAAAGATTCTAGAATGGAAATCAGTTTTCTCAAGGACTATATGTGTCAAATAGTCACTTTCTCCTGGAGATCCCAACAAGAGCTCAAGGGGGAAAAGAAACAAAAGCTAACAAAAGCTAAGCATAAGGATTCAGAAAATAAATAAAGGCAGCAGATAGCAAAGCTGAAACATCTGAAGAGGTTTAAGTCTATCAGAAACGTTAGATAACTGAAGAATATTTTTCAGAATGCTATACAAAGAAAATCATTAAAAACTACAATTATCTAAGAAAATACCCTAAATAGATTATTTTTATTTATAATAGACTTCTGTGTGATTCCAGTTGTAACTATAATAGTATCATCCATAGTTTGCATGAAAATACAATACTTAGGGCAATGCACAGATGAA
This sequence comes from Rattus rattus, assembly GCF_011064425.1. Taxonomy (NCBI): domain Eukaryota; kingdom Metazoa; phylum Chordata; class Mammalia; order Rodentia; family Muridae; genus Rattus; species Rattus rattus. The sequence continues at coordinate 7,484,947 of NC_046161.1, forward strand.
AGTTAGGAGAACAAGCCCCACAAAAGTGTTCTGTATTTTATGTGAGGTAGCAAACAAACTATAGTTTGCCATTAACAAACTTATTTTATAAAACTATCATATAACTTCTGAAAACTTATAAAGAATAAGTAAAATATGACTGGTACAGCTTTTAGAATTGTCAAACTTCTCTGAACTGATACCTCATAATATATTTTGGACTAACCATTATGTTTAAGGAATATAAAGGAGGTCCAGAAAGGAAAAGTACAGTCATGAGTGGAAACTAAAAGCACTACATTTCAAAAGGTGATCTTTACCTTGTTTCCTTAAATATTAATTGTATAAAATCACCTGCTAAAATGAAGATGTTGTCATGAGAGATAGAAACAACAGGTTTCTGCTTTATGTAAAAAGATAAAAATTTAAGCAAAAATCCAAACAAACAAACAAACAAAAAAACCAACATATGTTGCAAGGAAACGTATAAAAGTAAAGTACTTTATAGATTAAGTGTATAGAGATGGATAGTTTTGTTCGCATTGGATAATAGATTTCAAATAAAAAACAATTAGTAAAATTGTTAGAGTCATTATTAATGTTTAAAGAGTTACAGCATTAGAAAAAACTCACAACCCATAATTGAAATCCTTACTAATAATTGAAAGTTGAACACATAAAGTTTAAAAACAAATATGCATAATTTAATTACCATAAGAAGAAACATAATACATTATCCTACTAACAGCAAACACACACAAAAATCAAAAAAATCTAATGAGAATTTTAACAGCATAACTGTAGTTTCAGATTAATTCATATTTTTAGAACACTTCTTTCCAACATTCACAGAGCAAACCTTCCTCTTAACATATATAGGGAACTGATACTACAAACCATTTTTACTCATACAACAATTTTTGATGAAAGCTAAGGGTTAAAATTACCTACAGTATACTCTCTTCAAGAGGACCTTGAAAGTGCATGTGATAACAGAGTGCACAGGAAACCGCAAACACTTTGTCTTAAACCCTGTACTGGGGTGTCTTAAATGGGAAGGGTGGCCATTTTGTTCAATGTATACATCAGAGAGGTGTTAGAAAGCTATCATGATTTAGTAAAAACATTACGCTAGTTTCAATTTGTGTGATAGCAATTGAATAGAGCTTAGTTTTATGAATAAAACTGTCAGGTGTATATGGCCTAGTTTCAGCTTATAGTGATGACAGAATTGACCTAAAACTCTGAATCAAATGTGAGTAATTCAACACATAGGACTTCATAATAACCAGACCACTGAAAGTGGCAAGACCTTTTTGTTTTAGATAGTAACCCAGGGCTTTGGCTTTAGACACTGAGTTTAGGATCCCTTCAAGACTTGACCTGTGATTAAGAACACACATATTTGAAGTTGTTCCCCAAAGTGTTATAAATGTAGGATGGACAGAGAGTGTGTCAAATAGCAGTAAGTGGATTCATCCATGGAGTAATAGAATGTAGAAAGGGATCTGGAATTTCTTTAAAAATATGCTTATTATGCTGTATACAATACACTGATTTGCATTGACTTTCTGTTACCATAGAAAGGTCATTTCTTCTATGAAACTAGTGTTTTATTCTCTTTATTGGAGCAATGGTCTCAGAGAGCTCACAGTTATCATTGATAAAGACAAGATCACTGAATTACCTTTCCTATTCAATATATAGGAAGAGTCTAAATCCCTACATATTTGTCTAATATCTACCTATCATCTAATCTACTATCATCCATTTGTCATCTATTTTTTGTTGTCTACCTATTGATTCATTACCTCTCTGACTATCTATTCTCTGTCATCTATGCATCTCTTCTCTCTCTCTCTCTCTCTCTCTCTCTCTCTCTCTCTCTCTCTCTTTCTCATTTGTCTATCAGGATACATCTATTCTGTGTATATTGTTGTACAGGAGAAATATAGTTTGCAAAGAATATTTTATACTCTTATATACAAAATTGCTAAAGCTTTCACATGTATATGCTCTCACCCAATGTATTCGCCTAAAAGCATTTTGTGTTAAAAAAAATTTTTAAGAATTTTATTTTAACCTGTGCATTTGCCTGAAGCACTTCTTTTTGAATATCAGAATGTTTTAAGATAATAGACCCCCAAAATGCAGGATAATCAAAAACAAACTGCATTTCCTCTGGTACTTCTACCTAGAATCTCAAAAACTCTACACAGTGTGGTGTTTAGAATAAGAATGGGTCCCATAGGCTTATAGATTTTTATACTTGGTCATCAGGCAGTGATATTACTCAGAAGGATTAGGAAGTATGTCCTTGTTGCAGTAGGTGTCGCCTTTTTGGAAGAAATGTGTCTCTGGGGTTGGGCTTTAACCAAACCCAAGACCAGTTCTACTCTCTCTTCCCCCAGCCTGTGAATCTGGATGTAGAACTCTCAGCTACTTCTCCAGCACTGTCTGTTTACGTGCCAGCAAGCAACCCACCATGATAAAAATGTACTAAATCTCTGAAACTCTAAGCAAGACCCAATTGTTTTATGAGTTATCTTAGTAATGCTGTCTCTTTACAGTAAAACAAAACAAATCCAAAAACAAAACACTGACAAAGACCATGTGCTATGGAGAAAGACTCTAGCCAATGCTTCACCATATGAAAATGCTATCCATGGAACACCAACTAATTAAAATGGAGAAAATTCATCAACAATTCTTTCTAGACAACATGATTAACAGGAAGAAATAACATAGTTAACATAGTAGCTATAGATATATTGGCATTTTAATCTGCAAATACCCAGCTCTTTTCTCATGCTTGGTTTTGTCTTGCTTTTAATAGGATTCATTTCATTCTTGGTGACAGAATGCTGCTTCAGCAAGAGGCAATCACTTACTTATCAGACAAATTAAATTCCTGCTCATTTTCTGTATAATAACTCAAAAGCATGAGCATCTGTGCTTTGGGATTCTGGGTGATTTTATTACAAATCAGTAAAAAATAAAACCTTTTATCTGTATGTATATGCAATACATTTTGTTGACTACTAAAATATTTAAATGATGATAGGGTTCATTTCAGTTCTAAAACACTTAAGGGTATGATAGAAATAAACAAATGTCTCTCATTTCAATTATCAGTTACATATTGAATTTTTTTCCATCAAGAGAAAAGCAAATTCCTTAAATTATTTCAACTTCGATTTTCTCTGCCTCTGCAGATGATTACTGGAGCAAGCTAAACAGTGTGGCATGTACTGTTTGGCATTTCTTTAATAAAATATATGGAATAGGTGCATCATATATAAAGGAAAACAAACTCATGCTTGTTTTATGATACTTGTTAGGGTTAACTTTGACTGAAAGCCATAAATGAATGCTCACAATACAATGGAGCTTTGTTACATCAAGAAGGAGATACATCATCACAGACATTACAGATGGAGGACTCCTTCTCTTGGGATATGTGATTTTAGAATTCAAAACCAATCCTCTTGATATCACTACAGGAGCAAATAGCTACCATACACTCTGGTTTCTTGTGCCTTTTTTCAACAGACTTTACAGAGATACATAGCTACAGTAGAGGGGATAATTTATTAAGACAGAAATACATAGAATCTTGGAGGTATACCAGAACAGGCCACTGGCCTCACTCCAAGACAGGAAAGGAAGTAGGAGACAGGGGCTATGCACTGCTACACTTGTCATTTGCATACTGCTTTCCTCTCCTGTGTTCCTATATGACAGTATTTTAATGTTATGCTTCCTTCCTTGAATGAAGCCCAGGTAGAGTTTCTCAAGCACCCAGTCCTGTCCTTCTGCCTCAGTGTGGAGATCTATGCAGCTCTTTATTCTCTCTTTATCTAAAGTTGTTCAGCTTGTTTAACCTTACTTTCCTTTCAGGGAAATTTGAGTCTTTGCTGACATAAGCAACTTTCTATTTCGTCATCGTGTTTTGTGTTCTTTCTCCTTCCAACCATCTGGGTTTCAGAATGGCATAGTTAGCCATGTTTCTACTTTCATATTTGAGGTTAACTCAAATGTCATCAAATCAAGGTGGTGATAGGGACATATAGGCAGGGCTTCTTTCAAGCCAGGATAAATGTCTATCCTGTTAGATTTACAAGTTCTACTCTGTGTTCACAATTGTGCTTTTCTTTGTATTTTGGAAGCACAATCTTACTTTTACTTGTATCATTTAACTAAGTGCAAAATGAATCTATTCCAGGACAAGTAAAAGTAGAGTCAATTATGCTGCAAAACCACATTCTGTTCTTTCCCTACCAAATATTGGTGTGCCTGTGTTTGTGCATGTGGGTGTGTGTGCATGTGGGAGCTCATGTGTGTGTGTGTGTGTGTGTGTGTGTGTGTGTGTGTGTGAATGGATATATTTGCCTGAACTATTTGTTTAATGGTGAATAAGATACTCTATATGCATGTATTTGCAGGTGTTATCCTTCCAGTGGCTGGATTCGTTTTGCTCTGCCATGATGGAATTATGGGTACATAAGAAGGAGCTCCACCATGGTGTGATCTTTGATATAACTCCCGTGCTTGACAATGAGTACAAGTAGCAGACAGAAGCAATATTGAAGTGTACCGCTCTCTAGTGGTAAACCTCTCATGTAGGCCTTCTGTATTGCAACTCTCTAGCTTGTCATATGTTAAAGGTCCTGTAGAGCAAGGATTACTTATGCCTTGGAAGCAGCTCCTATTGTAGCTTATGGACCAGATTAGCTATTATTGGGATTTCTTTTGACAGGAACCACTGTTAAAGCTTCTGATAAACATGTGAGGCTCTTGCTCTAACATCTCTACAGCTCTCTGGAAGTGTTTCAGCAACATGTTTTGTATTTCTCTTCTCTGAATCTTTACACCTTCCTGGTACTCTTCAACTTCCATTCTGTGTTCTTCCTCCTTGCACCATTTTTTTTTCACTTACCTTGCTCTCCCTTCCAATTGTCGAAGCTTCTTACCCTTCATTGCCAAGCAGTCAGTTGCCTTCCTCCTTTTTCAGCTTGGCCTTTTGCTGATGCCTGTGCTGTGACTAATGCTTCTCAGCAGCCCAGTTTGGACTGATAGAGGTACAAGAAAGGGGGAGAGAGAGAGAGAGAGAGAGAGAGAGAGAGAGAGAGAGAGAGAGAGAGAGAGTTTGACTGCAACACTAAACAGGTTAGCACTGAAGGTTGCCTTGCAGCAACTCACTGCATGGTCATGATCCTCCTTACATAACTAATCCTTAACACTACACGCATTGCATTCAAATGAAGGATTGTGCAGCACCAAGTCATCACAATCATGACTCTTTAGAACTGCAATTTAAGTCCTTCTAGGCCACCCAGAGAGAGGTGGACAGGGAGGACAGGTTCTTTAGCTGGATTGAGATGCATGTGCAAAGGGATATGTGGTGGGGGCCATGGCACAAGTGCAAAGGGACAGACACAGTGTTGCTGTTGCCTAGAGATGATATGTCTTTTCATTGAGTCCCTGAGAACTAGCTAGCTCTAAAGGTGCCTGATTGCTGTGAAGTTGCTTCTAGTTGTTCACAGATGTGCCTGAGGCTAGCATTCAGGAAATGAGATAGTCAGCTAAAGCCTTACATAGTTTACTTTCAAAGTTGTTGTCAGAGTTAAAAGTGCTCAAGCTGGCTAATGGAAACGCATTTGGCTTTTGATTTACTATCATTTTACCCCAAAAAGCAGAAGAGGAAAAGGAATGCTCAAAAGCTGCCAACTTGATAATCAGACTGGTCATCCCTGGTGCTTGCTTGCTTATAGAAGCATGAGCATCAGCAAATGCCCATCCCCCAGTAGCTTTCTATTCTCCGAAGTATGAACATCAAGAGCATTCATGAAGTTAACACCAGTAAGGGCTTAACACCCTGCAATGTTTTTATCTGTTTGGTTGGTTTTGGTTTTGTTTTTGACAGTTTTACTGCCTTTACTATCTTCCCATTGTCTGTATTCTGTCTAATCTCCACCCCCACAGCTATCTGGCAATAGCCAGGTATGCTTCACCCCACAGTTGCCTGGCAACAGCCAGGTATGCCTGACTATGTAGGGGCTGCTTGGCCCTTCCTCAGTCTCTCTCTCTTACTCTTTGCTTTTTCTCTTTTTCTCTTTTTTCTCTTTTTTCTTTCTCACTTTCTCTCTCTTTCTCTCTTTCTCTTTCTTTCTCTTTCTCTTTCTTTCTCTCCCCTCCCCTCCACTCCACTCTCCTCCCTCTCGTCCCTTCTTCTTTCTACTTCTCTTCTCTTCTCTTCTCTTCTCTTCTCTTCTCTTCTCTTCTCTGCTCTGCTCTGCTCTGCTCTGCTCTTCTCTTCTCTGTTCTGCTCTGCTCTGCTCTCCTGCCCTCTTTGTCCCTGTCTTTTCTCTCCTCACCCCACCTTCCTCCCACGTGCCTATGGCTGGCCTCTTTTGTTCTTCCCTTCTTCTATTCTTCTTCTCTCATTAAACTTCTCGACGTGGAACCATGTTGGTTTGGTGTATTCTGTCTGGACAGAACCCCAACACCCATTATGCCTAGGGACGAGGGTATCTCTTCTCAACTAGTAATCTTCAGTTGCGTCCAATAGAATCAGCTGAGCATTTCACAGTCTCAACAAAATGGAAATGAGTCTTTTTCACAGCCCAACAAGTAAGGAAAGTACCTCGCCTTTGCTGAGGCACAGAAGGAAATCATTTTTCCCAGTGACAGTCCTGCTAACCAGCCAAGGGTTCTCTACGACAGTCCTACTCCCTGATATGCTCAGGTTGCAGGTACCCAAGACTACTGAGGAGCCAATTCTGATGAAAACTCAAAAGGGTCTTTAGTAAGAGCTCCTGAGCTAGGTCTGTCTATAAGACTCTCACTGTCACGGCGATTCAGAGTGAGAGCCCCAAGTCTAGGGATTCGGGGTTTTCTTATGGTTACTGCACACTTGGGGATTTTCCATACCAGTTAGCAAATTAATATTTTTAAAACTGCATTTCTGGCATAATCTGCAGGAACCAAACGTATGAACAAAAACCACTTGACAAACAGGATGGCTATGGTATTTATTGTCTGTAGGATGTCTTAAGTTATCTATGTGTACCTTGACCCTGCTATTGTAGCCAGACTGGCTGGCTGTTCTAAGAGGGATAGGTTACAATAGGATGCTTGCTAAAGGGGACACTGATATTCTTCTTGGAATTGGAGTTTAACCCCTGGTCTCACAAAAGATAGTTTCGTAAAAACAGAAACAAACAAACAAACAAACAAAGAAAACAAACAAAAACCATCCAACCAACCAACCAACCAACCAAAGAAACAAACAAACAAAATTGGCTGGATTTTATACACTAACCATGGCTTTTTTCCATTTATACGCCATGGATTTAAATGCTGCTCCAGTTCAATGTGATATTGCCTTTTTCTTATAAAAGGATATACACACAGAAAGAAGAAAAATTATAGCTGTTTTTGAAGTTAATATACTACAGCGATATCTCCAATATTGTGCACATTACATGTGTTTGGCATGTTCAAGAAACAGAAATGAGATTGTGGTTACTAAAGTACAGTTCTCACTAATGATGTGTGCCATAAATCATGGTGGACTACAAAGGTTTATCCAACCTGGTAACCAGTTTGGATTCTATTTCAAGTGTTATTGGAAATCATTAAAGGTTAACAGTTGGTGTTAACCTAATTGATTTACACTTTTTAATTTCTGTTTTAAACTTTTCATTCTTGCTTTGATGATTCTATAGTTCTGATTCTAAATTAAAAGCAAGGAAAGCAACTATTCTGTAGCTATAGAAAGTATGTACTAATTTATGATTGACAGCAATAAATGGGCCAAGAGGATAAAGGTAAGGGGACACACTTCAGTAATAGATCTGCATGTTAGACGTGGACAAAGAAATGATTCTGGACCAGTGGTGTGTAGCAACCTCTCCTAGGTCCTTTTTTGGAGTACTCCGTTTATGGTCCTCCAGGGAAACATGTCACCTGTTATATTTGTTTGTTAAGTTTTGTTTTATTTCCCTGTTGCTGTTATCTTTTCCCCTTCCTCTGGATTGGCCATTTTTGTAGTAATTCTTGTCCAGTCACAGCCTCAGTGTTCCATTTCCTCATAGTGTAATATCTAAATTAGTCTCTCTTCTAAATCCTGTCTCATTGCTGAGATTACAGTACCCATTTTTACCTTTATATTTATGTTAGCCCTGACATCTTTCAGTTTCTGAAAAATAAAATTCAGTGTAAATTTTATGTTCCCATCTGTTTATCTTAAATGCTCATAAAATTTGCCATAAATTGGGAAGTCTTGCCAGTGGCCACTTTTCAAGTTATAGCTTCAGCATTACCTCTTTATCATCCCTCCTCTCATGGCAGAGCAAGCTTCTATCCCTGCTGAAGATTTTCATCCGCCACAGCTTTAAGTCATGGCTCTTCTCTTGCCATTCTCTTCTGTAGCAAGTTTGCTCCCCAGGTGATCAGAACCTGTAATTCCAACAGGACTGTATTCCTAGGAATGCATGTGTAGTAGCTACTTACACTCACCTGGGATCAACATGAAGGAGCTCATGGAAAATGTCTATTATTTTATTTGTTCTTCTATGTAGCTTATATTGGAGAATTCACCAACACATGGAATGAGGTCTTCTCTGATTTTACTATTTGAAAGCCTGATTGTTATTCATTATAGTTCATTATTTTGAAAAGACTTTTATCAATGATATTTTTCATTGTGGGCAATTTGACCACTGTTGACAATTTGTTCAAATAGTCAACATCCATTATGTCTGTTTTTCTTGTCTTTGTAGACCACAGATTTTAAATACCGAATGTGGTTCTAATCAAATATTAACGTAGAAATAAAGTAATAATAATAATAGATCAAAAGTGTCAGGAGCTACTTAGAAGGATGTAGTGAGCTACAGCATATGATGTAGAAAAAGACTATTATGTTAGAACTAATCAAATGGCAAGGAGAGAGAAGTACTCTAGCTTGCCTTCCCTGCATTACATTTGTTCCAATGCCTTTTTAATTATATCTGCAGACTGATGATAAGTTTGGCAAAGAAGAGTGGGACATGATGTGACTGTTATGACCACTATTCCCTGTGTGTCTGCATGTGTATCAAAATTCAATAACATACACACAGACACACACATATTATATATACATACATACTTGAATAATCATGAAGGCCTGAAAATCTGTATGTGGAAGGTAAAAGGAATGAGTATCTTCCAGTGAATACTTGAAAATGATCTTCTGTTTCCTGAGGGAAGGTGACTTCCAGTCTCAAATCTTGTATCTAGCTAGTTAAGAAAAGAAGACATCTTAAGATATACAGAAACTCAGAAAACCACTCCATCAGAATCCTTTTAGATAATACATAAGATACATGTGAGAAAATGCTGGAAAATGAAAATTCATTTCAAAAGAATTGGATAAAATAATATAAAGCTGAATGAAGGTAGATTTTCTGTGGGGAAATATTTACTAGTCAATTCCATGAGAGAAGTCAAGTAGGCAATGGATGCCACATATTGTACATACATATGCATACCAAATATTTACACACAAAATGTGTTTGTATATATATGTTTATATATACCCGTATACAGAGCAGTACATACACTATGCACACATGAATCCTATTACCAGTTATACATGCACACATATCATATACACATTATAGACACATATAGATAAAGATAAGAACACTCATATACATACACCATGTAAATGTGAACCCCGTTCATAGATACACACATAAACCATATACACATCACACATGGATATGTACACAGACATTTTCATACTCATTCATACACAAATTCATATGTGAACCTCACTCACAGATGCAAATGTACAGATAATGTACAGATGTACAAACACACACACACATACACACACATAAACACACACACACGCACACACACACACATATATATATATGTATATTCATACACATACCATGCATATGTGAACCACAGACATGTGCCTATACACACATTTTGTTAAGAAGTATTATAGGCTTCTATTGATTTTCTTAATGCATATATATGTGTTCATAAATATTCCAGGCAAAGCCCAAAAATCTTAGTCTAAAGGTGTTAAATTTTGACCTCTGTGAAGGTTCCTATCCTTTATCTTGGTCTAAGATGCTAAAATCCATACATTATCTAGAGAAGGGTTGGATGTGAGGATGGGAATGAGGGCTGTGCTGTTACTGTGAATGCTCAGTTCAACACTATTTGGATACACAAACACTAATATGCTAATATGCACTTGACTATTTAATATTCTGCAACAATGAGACACTGTCATTTACAGTGGACTAACCTAGAAACCATTATATCATATAAAATAAGCAGAACACAAAAAGGGGCAAACTTTAATATATCACCTTCATGGCATGGAGACTATTCCGAAGAGTGTACATGAACCTCAGGAGCACAATTGCCAGTTTATTCCTGCAATATAATGCCTGACAAAGCCAACTGAACAGGGAAGATTTAACTCTGGCTTAGAGTGAAAGGACCCTGTCCATCATGGTGGGAATAGTAAGAGCTGGCAGTAGCGAAGGAGCAGGCAGCTGGTCATATCAAGTGTACTGTTATTAATTCGTGTGATAAATGTTAGGGTTAACTTTCTTTATTATGTATACTGGGATTCCAGCACAAAGGGAACTGCCGTCTGGAAGTAAGCATAGGTCCTTCTTCCTCACGTCATCCACTCTAGATCCTTTCAAGTCAACAATATTAGCCATTGTATCAGGCACACAGTTTGGAATAACTGAGTAATTCAAATATTATAAAATATTAGCAACATTTAAATAAAATGGGAACTAGAGTAGGAATTTGTGTCCTGCTATAGAAGTAAATGACAACACAACACACATTAGAAACTTTTAAAAGACACAATAAATGTGTAAAGATTTATCTGTAAAGAAAAGATAAAGTTTTCTCTTCTCAGAATAAGAATGTGGAGTGAACTAGCTTGAGTATATAACCACTGTGTAATGTAATCTCAGAACATCAAATTGCAAATTTCAGACAAACACATATTGTACTATTTGTCTACTACTTACCAAACATGTTATAGCAAAGATTGCTTGCTTCTATTAAGAATAGTTAAACAATATGGAATATTCCATTAATAACAGAAATTATCCTAGAAAGCTAATTACTATTGGAATCTCTATAGAGGAACTAGACACTTCTGCTGAAGAACTTAACAGAGATTTTAGGAGTTTGTCTAGTTCATCTATGATTCCTTTTGAATGTATGAATACTGTACACTGTCAAAGCTTAAAGTAACCCAAGTTAATGAGCTAATGTGATACGATTTCAATCAAGATGTTTACAGATTATTGTAAGACTTTTCATTTATAAAGCTAATGCTAACATTTAAGATTTTGATCCTATATATTTAATTACTTTTAAGTGTATATTCTTAATATAGTACTATTTTAATTCCTTAATATATCCTTCATATCTTCATATTTGAAAAATAAGTATAGCTAAAATAAAGGGAAAGTTATGATAGTCTTTATTTTATGCTAATAAAAAATGATTTAATATATATAATTTATTATATCTGATATATACCATACACACACACACACACACACACACACAATGTGCATTGTCACAGGGCTAGATAATTTGTTGAACATTGAAGAGTGTGCAGTGCATGGAAATAGAAGTTTAAACATAAAATTAAGTATTGAATTTTCAAGAAAGATAGTTACTGTATGAGTTTTCTTCTATAATCAAAAAGTACACATGTATGTATGATATAAATCATTAGGACAGAGGCTGGAGACCAACAAGAAAGGGATTGTAGAAGAATATTAGGAAAATGAAGGGCAGATAAATGTGAAATAGAATAATAAACATATACAAAGAGCCACTATGATACATTACTTTATATGCTACAGAATGTATCAAAGTATATTTATGTATGTAGGATGGAGATAGATTATTCCATATTCTGTAATATTTTGAGGGAAGCAAATCATTTCTAATTCTATTTCTATGTGCTACATAGATATGCTACAGTTGATGTAGATATTAAATTTAATCATCTGCTAGTCCAATGTTAATTACCTTTCTAGAAACTATACATGTGAAGTCTTTGGAAAATAAAACAGACTGTATAGTTTAAAACTAGTAAAATATCTTAAAATCAAGATGAAATAAATATGTGGCTAAATGTTACATCCTGTAATATGTTCATGAGTTGATAAGTTTTTTTTTAACTTGGATAATTTTTATTTACAATTTAAATGTTACTCCCTTTCCCGGTTTCCCAGACATAAGCCCCCTATCCTATCCCTCTCCCCTTCTTCTATAAGGCTGTTCCCCTCCCCATCCACCCTCTTCCCTCCTCCATGATATTTTCCTACACTGGGGGTCCAGCCTTGGCAAGACCATTGGCTTCTCCTTCCATTGGTGCCCAATGATACCTTCCTCTTCTACTTATGCAGGTGGAGCCATAGGTCTATCCCTGTGTATTCCTTAGCTAGTGTTTTAGTCCCTGGGAGCTCTGGTTGGTTGGCATTGTTCTTATGTGGTTGCAAACCCCTTCAGCTCTTTCAATCCTTTCTCTAAGTCCTACAACAGGGGTCCCATTCTCAGTTCAATGGTTTGCTGCTAGGATTTGCCTCTGTATTTGACATAATCTGTCCGTGTCTCTCAGAAGACATCTATATCCAGTTCCTGTCAGCATTCAGCATGCACTTCTTAGCTTCATCAATCTTATATAGTCTTTGTGGATATATATGTGTATGTGTATATATATATATATATATATCTCACATGTGGGGCAGGCTCTGAATGGCTGTTCCTTCAGTCTCTGCTCCAAACTTTACCTCCATATCCTCTCCTATGAATATTTTTCTTCCACCTTTTAAGAAGGAGTGAAGCATCCACATTTTGGTCATTAAATCTCTATCACTTGATCAACATGAAAACATGTGTGGCATATAAAATTATTATGCATAATTTCAGCGTTTCATAATCTTCATAATGTTAGAATGAGTTATGTTATTGTTGGTTTAAAACTAGTCATTCATATGAAAGTATTTTTTTCTCGTCATTCTTCGAAAATAATTAAAGGAAAAATTTACAGAGGAGCATTTTACATAAATTTTGAATAACCTGGTGTCATATTTTGATGTGTTGCTTTTAAATGTATAAAAGGATGAAAGTCACAATATTTTGTCTGAGTTTAAGTATCATATATTTGAATGGTAACAAGCATTATAGTTTTAATCAAATGATTTTTCAATGTTTTACTGTATATTTAAAAATGAAGATTACTTCTTAAATGAAAAGTACATTAAAGAGCAAAATTTGACAATATGAAACAATATTAATAAGTGTTGACTCACATCAGAATATAAGCATGAACATATAATTCACAGAAGGGATCAAAGGTCTCAGGTTTTTATATCAAATATTAATTCTTTGTATATATTAGATATTAGCCCTCTATTAGATGTGGGATTGGTAAAGGTCTTTTTGTAATCTGTTGGTTGCCATTTTGTCCTATTGACAGAGTCCTTTGCCTCACAGAAGCTTTGCAATTTTATGAGGTCCTATTTCTCAATTCTGGATCTTAGAGCATAAGCCATTGATGTTCTGTTCAGGAAAATTTCCCATGCGCCCATGTGTTCAAGGCTCTACCCCACTTTCACTCATTAGTTTGAGTGTATCTGGCTTTATGTGGAGGTCTTTGATCCACTTGGACTTAAGCTTTGTACAGGGTGATAAGAATGGGTCAATTTGCATTCCTCTACCTGCTGACCTCTAGTTAAACCAGCACCATTTCTTGAAAATGCTGTCTTCTTTCCATTAGATGGTTTTAGCTCCTTTGTCAAAGATCAAGTGACCATAAGTGTGTGGGGTCATTTCTGAATCTTCATTTCTATACCATTGATCTACCTGTCTGTCTCTGTACCAATACATTACAGATTTTATCACTATTGCTCTGTAATACAGCTTGAGGTCAAGGATGGTGATTCCCATAGAAGTTGAAGAAGCTAGACCCCAGAGAATCAAATAATCCTATTTAGATGGGGTAAAGAGCTAAATCAAGAATTCTTAAATGAGGAATACTGAATGGCTTAGAAGAACCTAAAGAAATGTTCAATATCCTTAATCATCAGGGAAATGCAAATCAAAACAACCCTGAGAGTCCACCTCACACCACTCAGATTGGCTACAATCAAAAACTCAGTTGAGAGTAGATGCTGGTGAGGATGTAGAGAAAGAGGAACACTAATCCATTGTTGGTGGGATGGTAAACTGGTACAACCATTCTGGAAATCAGTCTGGAGGTTCCTCAGAAAATTAAACATAGCACTACCTGAGGACACAGCTATACCATTTCTGGGCATATACTCAAATGATGCTCCAACATGTAATAAGGACACACGTTCCTCTATGTTCATAGCAGCCTTATTTATAATAGCCAGAGGCTGGATAGAATCCATATGTCCTTCAACAGAACAATGGATACAGAAAATGTGGTACATTTACACAATGGAGTATGATATCGTTATTAAAAACAATGACTTTATGAAATTCTTAGGTCAATGGATGGAACTTGAAAATATCATCCTGGGTGATGTAACCCAGTCACAAAAGAATACACATGGTATACACTCACTGATAAGTGCATATTAGCCCAAAACTCAGAATACCGAAGAAACAATTCATAGACCGTATGAAGGCCCAAAAAGAGACAAGATCAACATGTGGATGTTTCAGACTTTCTAAGTAGGGAGAAAAAATACTCATGGGAAGAAAGACAGAAAAAAAGAGTGGAGCAGGTACAAGGGAAAAGGTCCTTCAGAGACTTCCCCACCTCGGGGTCCATCCCACAAGCAGCCACCAAACCCAGTTACTATTGCTGATGCCAAGAAGTGCTTGCTAAGCAGCTAACCATCGAACTGAGCTTGGAGGCCCCCAATGGAGGAGTTAGAAAAAGGACTGAAGGAGCTGAAGGGGTTTGCAACCGCATAGGAAGAACAACAGTGTCAACCAATCCCCCCATCCCCGCTAGAGCTCCGAGGAACTGTTGGGAGCAATGCCCTTGAAGCCTTCCATTGTTGATGTTATTATTATGGTTAGAATTAAGTATGACTAGGTTCATGGAAAATCCCCAGCCAGCTGCAGAAGTCAAATACAAATCTGGTGGTCAAGAAAAATAATAATATGATAAAGTTCACCCTGCTGACTAATAATATGACAAGCCTGTGATCTTTCTGATATCCTGTCAACAGCAGCCGATTCCCTGACCACATGAATATTGTGGCCTGGGCCTGCGTAAATGTTTCTCACTCCCCCCGCCTCTGTTACCCATGTTATGGTATAAATTCAGCCTTGGGGAAAAATAAATTGTCGCCTTGACCAGACTCTTGTCTTGGCGTCCTTCTTTGTGTCTCTTGTCCCCCATTCTCTTCCAGGTACACCCCAGACCCCTCATGTACAAGGAACTAAACCAATGAATACACTTGGAGGGACCCATGACTTCATCTGCACATGTATCAGAGGATGGCATTGCATCGTCTGGTATCAATAGGAGAAGAAGCCCTTGGTTCTGTGAAGGCTCATTTTCCCAACTTAGGGGAATGCAGGGCATTGGTGGGAGTGGGTTGATAGGACTGACAGCATATTCATAGATGTAGGGGGAGGGGAGGAGGGGCCATGGGAAAGGGGGAAAGGGGATAACGTTTGAAATGTAAATAAATAAAATATCCAAAAAAAATTTAAAAAAGATATGAACTACTAATCAAGAATTAGGTTCTCAAAGATAAGTATATGAATTCTTTTTGCTTGTGAAATAAACTTTTTCTCTATTTATTTGTTTTTAAATCTAATGTGACTCTCCTGAAACAAGTAACAGGCATTATTAGGTGAAAGGAAAGTAATCTACTCAATGTTTAATAATGAAAGAAAAGCCGTTTAATTATTAAATTAATAATGTTAATATAGTATTTTCAATTAATATAGTTAATATAGTATTTTCAGGATAGGGATATCCTGAAACTCCTGCATAGTTTTCAGGCGTCGCTCAGCACATGCCTTTGGCATTGATAACCTGAATCACACTTTTTTGGAGATTGTCTTTCTGACAGGGAGTAGTTGGAAAGCCATGTCTGATTAAGAGGGTGAATTCCAGTGTGCCACCAAATATAACAGACATCCATCATATTTGGCAAAAATAAGAAAGAATATAATACATATGGAATAGAAATTACAGTCTCATCAGCACCAGGAATTCCTCCTTCTTTACTCATTTGTTATATATTAATAGTAATTTCCCATAGACATAAAACTGGTATAGATAGTATCATAACAAACTGAAGCTTTAATCTGAGTTCAATATTTTCTTGTTTTTAAATTGAAAAATACATTCTCTCATGAAATATACCACAACCACAATTTTTCTTCCTTCTACTCCTCTAACTCTCTCCAACTCCCCTCTCTCCTAGGTCCACTCCCTCTGTATTCCTCTTTAGGAAAGAGCAGGTCTCGGAAGGTTAACAGCAAGACAGGACAAAACAAAATCCAACACAAGGCACAATTCCTCATATAGAGACTGGACAAGACAAACTAATAGGAGAAAAAGAGTTCTGAGAGCAGGTTAAAAGAGTCAAAGTTGTACGCACTCTCACAGTTATGAGTCTCACAAGAACTCCAAGCTAACAGTTATAACATCATCAAAGGACAGCCCCGACCTTGCTGCTTCAGTCTCTGTGAGCATATGTGAGCCCTGTTAGATGATTCAGTGGGCCATGCTCTCCTGGTTTTCTCCATCCTCTCTGATTCCTTTGGTCTTTCCTCACCTTTTTTTTTTTTGTTATTGTTTTTTTGTCGTGTATCTTGAACTGTAAGAAGAAGGACCCAGTAAAGGCCTCCAACTTAGACTCTCTAGTTTTTTGTAATGTTTGATTGTCAGTCTCTGCACCTGCTCCCATCTGCTTCCTGAAGAAGGATCTCGGATGAAAACTGGACAAGGCACTGATCTATGAGTATAGAAAAATATCATTAGGAATCATTTTATTGTTTTTTGCTGTTTGGTTCTACCCTAGTTTTTCAGTCTGGGCTATCCACCTTCTAATTTCTGGCCATTCAGGTAGTTAAATACACACTGGAATAACAATAAGAAAAGGATCTCCTACAAATACAGCAGGTCAAAGTGGATGCCTACATATAGAGAAATGCAAATAAATTCACATTTATCACCTTACATAAAATACAAGTCGAAGTCTATCTGAGACCTAAACATAAAACCAACTAGACTTAATCTTATAGAAAAGAAAATGGGGAACAACTTTGAACACGTTGGCAAGGGAAACAACTTTCTGAATAAAACCACAATTCTAGAGGCACTAAGATTAACAATTATTAAATGGGATCTCATTAAACTGAATATTTTCTAAAAGGCAAAGAATGTTATATAATCAGATAAAGAGGCAGCCTGAGGAATGGGCAAATATTTTATTAGCAACTCTGCATTCAACAGAGGTGTAATATCCAGAATATGTACAGAACTCATGAAACTAAATGCTCTTAGCAGAGAATTCTGAATAGAAGAATCTCAAATGGCTGAGAAGATGTAAAGAAATATTCAATATCATTAGCCATCATGGAAATGCAAATAAAAACTACACTAATCCCATCTTATACCTGTCAAAATCACTAGGACCAGTACCACAAATGACAGCTCATGCTGGCAAGAGTATGGAGCAAGGGGAGCATTCTTCCATTGCTGGTGAGCACACAAACTTGTACAGCCACTATGGAAATAAATATGGTGGCTCCTCAGAGAACAGGGAATCTATCTATCTCAAGACCCAGTGACCTCACTCTTAGGCACAGAGCCAAAGGAGGCTCCACCTACCACAAGGGTGGGCATTGCAGCTTTACTTGAAACAGCCAAAAGTTGGAGGCAATTCAGATGTCCCTCAGCTAACGAATGGATGTTGGTCTAAGTCTAATCCTCAGTACCCACACTTAGTTGGAAAAAAAAAACCCTTCCATGTATTTTCTCTGTTCTTCAACTACAAGTTGTCACACACACACACAGACACACACACACACACACACACACGCACACACATGTACACACATGCACATCACATAATACATAAATATAATACATTTTAAAAATAGCATTTAATATCAAAGCAATTTTACATTATTATACAAATGCATATAAGCTCATTCTATAGAGAAAAAACTGAAAAATTTGCATTTTGATTTGTGTTAGTGAATTTTAAACAATAGCAAATTTTCTTTGAAAGGACTGAGGCAGCCAAATTATGTTAGTTAGGCTACTTTAGAGAAACAGAACTACTAGGATGAATGTATTAGAAGAATTTATGAAATCAGCTTATGCTGAAGTAGCAAGGGTTCTTGTTTCATAAATAAGGGCTGAAAACCCTGTAAATTCTCAGTCTACAAGGCTCCATGACTCAACATTCCTAATCTGGAATGAGGGTTTCATAAGCCAAGCTGGTCCCTAGCCAAAGATGGAGGTCAGAAAAGACTTTGCTTCATGACAAAAATAGCAACAGAAGAGAACATAGGTAAACCAACTTGGGGAAGTAAAGGAACCAAAAACTCTTCCTTTTACCATGCTCCTCTCCCTACTGGCTGCTTCCAAAAAGTGTCATTCAAATTTGGGGAATATCTTTCAACATCAATCAAAGCAACAGAAAGAAGTCTTCAGATGAAGCTTTCTATTCAGGTGAGTCTAACTTGTAGTCAAACCAAGCATTACAAGTAGTACAGATATGCATGACTAAAAGTTTGGCTTATTAAAAGGATTACTATAGTTCTTATCTCCTGAAAGCAATTTTGAAAAGTACAATATTCCCCATTTAAATCAGGATACTTTAAAAAATCACATAAAGGCTGGTGAGATGATGACTCATAAGAAAAGGTTCTTGCTGTTAAGCCTGGATGCCTAGCCTTACCCTTATCCAAAACCCATGTGGTGGCAAGTAGACCCGACTCCCTTAAGTTTTTTCAGTTACCTTTACACCATTCTGTGGCATGCAATTCCTACACCATACAAAAAACAAAGATATAAATATAAAAAGAAATAATTTAATCACTGGAAAGGTTTGTTTAATATGTAATATGTGTTTATTTCAAAGCTTTAGTAAAGTTAATATATGTTGGGGATTTGGTCTTACACACTATGTACGCAGGCGCTGATTATTGTGAGATCTAGTCACTGTCAGAATTAAGGCATTGTCTTGATTATTGAAAAATCTCTTTTATCAATGTGGTATAAAGGATGTTTCACAACTGTCTTTGATTGGTTAAGAAAAGACTGAACAGTGGAGGACAGGCCAGTGCAGATAGACAGGCTGGCCTTCCAATCCTAGCCACGAGTCCCAGAGAGAAGAGTCAGGTGTTCACTACGAGGCAGGGTGAGGGTTCATGAGAAGAAGGGGTATGAGCTAGATGAAGAAGAAGACAGTCACTATTAGACTGGGCATGAAGAGGAGTTGCCAAGTGAGTTCTCCGTGAGGATGGACAGCTATAGCAGGAAAAACCAAAGAGAAATACTCAAGTAACTTGGTATGTGTGGCTCAGAAACAGCTAAGATAGCATAGTGCGTTAGGAATATCTACTCAGTTATTGTGCTTAACGCTTGGAGAATAAAACCATAAACCTTTGTCTGAATTATTTAAAAGTTAGTCAGATTAGGAAAAAAACCTACCGGTTTAAAATTTCATCCTATACATTTAGAATTATTACATATACAAATAGTTGTTTCCTTTATAAGCAAATCCACATTCATTGGACAGTTGCAGGTTTGAGGCATGCAAGTATGTATTCATGTGTTCATGTGTGTGTATACTGTACTTTCCTCAATTACAATTGCCTTGTTTGGTCTCCTTTTTTGTTTTTATGTTTGAATGTTTTTATCCTTCTCTGTGACAGTGTTTCTCACTGAAGTGGCTACTTAGATCTAGAATTCCACCTGGCTCCACCCCTACCTTTCCCACCATTGCCACTGTGCCCAGGTATTCACACGAGTCCTGAGGAGTAAATTCAGATTTTGTTAAAGACTGTTTTGAAGCTTCCACACTTTGCTCTATTCAGTGCACAGGGGGCTGCGCAGTGCACAGCATACAAGCCTCTTCTAGAACATCATAAGGCCTGATATTGCAGTCACTACATCAGGAAGCAATCATGACCACAACCATTTAGGTCAATATTTGCTTCTTAGAAAAAACATTTTAGTTATTCTCTGTTAATTGTTAAAATACTTGGAGCCAGGGAAATCCATATAAAATATGTGTGCTCCTTATTTACTAAAGGAAGTATTTAGTGAAAGTATGTATTTAAGACTCTCTAAAAACTGCACTATTTTCTAACTTCTAATTATGTGTACATTATGTTCAGATTCACAACAATGATAAAAATGTTTTAAAACATATAGGCAATGTACTATATACCAGTATTTATTTAAGATTTGATTGTTATTATTAGGAAATTGCTCTTGGGTATGTTCACTGGCCAAAGGGACCAAAATAAGGGAAGTCACCATGGGGAAAGAGAGGGGGGAAATAATGAGAAAAAGGGCACACAGGCACACAGGCACACAGGCACACACACACACACACACACACACACACAGTGAGAGAGAGAGAGAGAGAGAGAGAGAGAGAGAGAGAGAGAGAGAGAGAGAGAGAGAGAGAGAGAGAGAGAGAAGACGATAGAGAAGCAAATTCTCTCAACTGGGAAGCCTTTGTGGGAAGGGCAGCCCTGACCATAAGATGAAAATTTCAGGGTTGGGAGCAGTGTATACCAGATAGGGACTGAGGAATAATGCTGGGAGAACCTGGAGACCAGACCAGCTTTAAATGAAAATATGTGTCTCAGTCCCTTTTCTAGGTCTCTGAAAACAAGCAATTATTAAATAGCTAATAAACTACAAGTCATCTACTATGTGTAGAAAAGCTGCTTTAAAAATTCAAACAATCTTCAATCTGTCTGAAGCCAGGGATTACAGCAGAACATAAGACTGGATCAGAATGTAATAATTTACTCTAAATGATGTTGTTATAAGTATGATACATTTCCAAGACTTGGCTATCTTACCCACAACACCAGTGAGACTGGTGAAAACTCCTGTGCCCTGCAATGCTTTCTCAATGCTCTGTAAGAAAAAAGACAGTGTCATGTCTGAGAAAAAGAGCTGTGCAGACACTTTTTAACTTGTACCAACTAGACTAGTAATGATCTGTGAGATTCCCAGCCGAAACCAACTGTGCACTGAAGCTTCAACTGCACAGTGGTGCTGTTTACCCACACCAACTGAATATTTAAACATGGATGGAATTGGAACTGATGGCTAACATATAGGAAGATATACACATAAAATATTTATAACAGAACTAGTTGAATTTTACATAAAATTTTAAAATTTAAAATTTAAATTTTTAAATATAAATTCAATGTTAAATTTTAATTTTTTTTAATTTTATTTTTTAGATTAGAAAGTTTTTTTAAAAAATGCTATTTGAAGCAATAAGAATCAAGTGAGAGTAGAAAAACAAAGACATTCTGACCCTTTCTGCAAAATTCCACATGCTGTGGGGTATGTGTCAGGGAGAGTGGCTATGTCCCTTTAAGGTCTGAGTATTCCATAGTTTCTTATTCTCTGCACATGTCCAAATGAAGGTCTCTTATAAATTATCACCAATTGTAAAGAGGAGCTTCTCAGATTAGTGTTAAGATGTCTACAATCTATGAGTATGATGATAATTCTTAGGAGTCATTTTAATAATACATTTATTTAAGAGTACTGTATTATACTCTTGCCCTATGACTAGTCTAGTCACAAATTATTGGCATGTAAGGGCTGTTAATATTTGGAGCACTTAAGCTTTAGTATGTTGGAGATAAAACAGAATTATTCTCTGTTCATTTCTTATCACTCTTTTTAGAAATCAAGGCAGTCAAACTATATTCATTTAGGAAAAAACACATAAACATTAGCAACAGAAATCTTAGTAAACTGAAGGACTCATGAAGATCTATGACCCTGAGAATAAATTGTATCTTGGAGAGTTTCTGCTGAAGACAGGGGTGCAGAAAACTGATCCTACACAGGCATCTTCATGTTCAAAGCCTGTCAGTTCAACTTGTTCAAAAAGCAAAATAGAAACAGGAAAATACAATTCAGTGTAAAAAAATGAAGAAAAGAATTTTTAAAAAATGGTCTTAGATGATATCAAGATGGTGTGGGGTGATGTGGTAACAATTTTTAGCCTTTGATTAACTAATGAAAATGACAGCAGAAGACACATGATTTAAGATACCTGACCAAACTTGTCATTCCATACTGAGGAAAAGCTGCTTGATTCAGTGAAGCTCAAGGAATATAAAGAGTCAATATCACAAGGAAATGTGTGAGTATAGGTTGAGACGATGATCTTAAGTAAATGGGAGAGCAGGTTTAGTGATAATTACATTAAACAAAGTCTTCTTTGTAGAAATACACATGAGGCAGGGATTTCTCTAAACAAAGCAGACAATGAAACACAATAGAGAAAAAATGTGTTTCTAGGTGTGTAGTCTTAGGCAAAATACACTGAATAGTCAATATTCTGTATTCAGAGAAGTCTTGACATTGCACTTCAATGAGACTGGCAGACACAAAACAATTCTATTGCCATAAAGTTAATAATGAACCAAAGCAACTTATTTCTCAGATAGCAGAAATCAAAGTCTGGGAAGAACTACATGCCCCCTAAGTCACTGTTAAGATTAAAAACAATTCAAAGAATCAAAAGTAGCCCATGGACAAAGAAAAAGATATAAAGTCAAATTCTCCAGATATTTTCATAACACTGTTGAGAAATATTAACTAAATTCTCACTTGAATTACAGACAAAAATGTTTTCTTAAGCTTCCTGTGAGTAAGGGATGTAGAGGCTGCTTGTGGGATTGCATAAACTGAAAGGATTCAAATCTTCATTTGGTCTTTGACTAAATTTAGGGTGTCCCAGATAGTTACTTCATGAGACTGCCTAAAGCACTTGCTTGCAATATGGCATCACAGTACACTGAAGACAGACAGAGAAACCAAGGTTCAGATAACAGCTTGTTTCTATTTAGTTTGAAAATCACATGCAAACACTTCTAAAATTTTATGTTTCATACTGTCCAGCTGCTTTGTTCAACCACAAAGGAGAACTAGGAAATGTTTGATCACTATTGTGCAATTAGAACATTATTTATTTTCAGATATGAACTGAAAGTAAAGATAAAAGAATCTAGGAAAGACACAGAAAAAAAGAATAAGCTGGTAGAATTTAAAATTGAGACCATTTTTGCAATAAAATAATAGTCAAGGATCTGAAGACATGGGTCATCAGTGCTTGCCAAGGATCTGAGTTGGGAATTAAAACTGAAATTAAATTAATATGATTAAGATAATGATAAAACCAAGAAATCAAGATTCTGGGACACAATTTATCTAAATTGTAACAGATTTTGCTAGGGCAGTGATTCTTCAATTTGTTTGCCATTGAATAATCAAATGTTAGAATTCATTTTCTATAAAACTTTCAAATGATATTAAACAAAACTACATAGAGAGTAATAGAGCTGAGAATATTGCTTAGTCATTAAAGGGCCAGCAGTACAAGAATTTGGACATGGGTTTGTATCACCAGCCCCCATATAAAATCTATAAACAGTGATACACATGTCTGTGATCTTAGATCCAGGTTTGGATGGGGAAGATAAAGACACTTGAGTCTCACTAGGTAGCCATGCTAGCAGTATCTATAAGCTCCAGGTTGAGTTAGAAATTCTGTATCACAAAATAAATTAGAGAATGATTAATAAAGACATCTAATACCAACCTCTTATCTTCATGCACACATGTCTACGAACTGGCACAAACACACACTTAGATGGATGGATAGGAATAGGTGAATACTACATATGTGAATGAAATGTTGATATATTGGGTAGACAAAAAGGAAGATGAGTACTAAAATATAAAGAGAGATAGGTTTTTGAGAATATATACTATCACACACACACACACATATGATAGTAAATACTTGAGATCACATGTGTATAGTAAGGATATTTTTTTCAGAGCTATAAAGAAATAATTGAAAGTCTTAAATCTTGTAAAGTTTATAGTAACTCCAGATAACCAAGAAAACCCTCTAGAATTTTGTAATCTCTGACATTCATGAATAATGTTCATATCGTATAGAAATCAGTAAGCAAAGAGTAACTAATTGAATAATACTACCTCCATATAAATAATTACGATTCTTATCAGTACTCATTGGGAGTCTTACAATAGAATAATGCTATATTTAGAATTAATTTGAGTGATTTGGTTTTTGAGTACTTGAAGATACTGTTACCCTTTCAGCTTTTGGAAGGCATTCAACAATTAGATTTCCAGGCTTTAGCCTTCAAATGCTTCCTTTGACTTTGCCTTGTGTAGGTACAATATGAGAGAATTTCTATATTCTTAACCCCATTTTTCTAAGCTAAATAAATTAAAGAACACTTTAAGCAATTAAACTTTCATTTTCTTGAAAAGGTAATATAGCATGTGTAGGTTGATGTAATTATTCAGGTGAAGGCAGACGAGATAAAGCAAGGCCTGTCATTGGACAAGGAGGAAGGGAGGCAGGAAAAGAGGTTTTAGAAGGGAGGGTGAAGACCTGAGAGGGGGCTGGGGTGAGGAGAGATGAGCTGAGAGAACATGGCAGCAGATGTTAAGATTTTTCTCTGTGCGTAGTTAAGGTATGTTGTTATGACTATTCTTAAGGAATGGGTGTGTACAGGACTTTGTGTTGTCTAGATGGGCAAATTTTATCTTATCAGTTGGATCAGAGGATATTGTGTGATGCATTCTTTCATGTGGTGATTTAATTGAGTTCAAGAGAGTATATGGTGGCAGGATGCACCAGGCCTGTCACGGAATTGGGGTGAACATGCCTGGCAGGCTAACTACCCGCTCTGGGAACTAGGTAGGTAGAGAGGTTAATGCCAGGTTCATAGAGTAGCTCTTGGCAGTGTGAGATAGTATGGAGTCAGATGCTTTGCTGACTGGGATGAAAATATCCCACAGATGCCACGTGGCCCTAAGGTGCCAGCTAGCATGGGATAAAAGAAACCCTTCTTTATTTTCTACTGCAACAGTACATGTGAACATTATAAACAATTAGGTAAATGATTATTTCCTTTCAAAATGTCATTCTCCAGGGAATGAACATGAGGTAAATAGATATTACAAGTGGCTACATGTATTAGAAGTGGGGATAAATTCTGAGAGTAAGAAGAGTAAAAATGGAGCTAAAATATTAATTTTGCTTTTAATTAATTTATTGAAAACAGTGTCTTTTTCTCATACAATACATACAGACCACTATTCACATTCCCTCCAAAGTACTAAACTGCTCAATGTAAGTCATGACTCATGTCCAACTAATTCCTTTGGAAGATACCAAGAAGTATGGCAAACTTGAGCTCATATTTAGGAAGAGAATAAATGTACTCATGATCAGTATATTATTTAGACTTTACATAGAAATTGTTTCATACATATATGTTTATGACTTGCATGGCTATATTATGAGTTGCATTTTACCAGTAACCTGCATCACTAGCCCAATACATCTTAAATGAACGCATTCAAAATATTCTCCTGGTAGTTCAGGATGACATCACAGTGAGTGAAAAAAACAAAGCAAGAGCAGATATAGCCAATACCAAACATTTGCATGCACATGCGGTCTGTTATCTCCCTTCTGTTTCCACTTGCTTTACAAGAGCATGGATTTCCATGTGCCTTCTCTATGCATACTCCATTTGGGTTAACCCTCCTCAATTCCACATTTTTCCATCCCCAGTGGCCTGTCACTTTCTTGCGTGCTTCTGCCTCAGAATCCTCCCTCTTTCCTTCTACTTCACGTGTATCACAGAATTCCCTTCTTTAAATGTTCCATTTCATCAAAACTGCACTTCTAAGTGCTTGGATTCCACATATATGGCAGGACTGGCTCACAAAAGATACAAACGTATACCCCAAACATGAAAGAAAACATGATAATTTGCCTTCCTGGGTCCAAGTTACCCAACTCAATATAGTTTTGCTGGGTCCATTTAGGGCCTAAAATTTTCATGAGTTTCCCGTCAGATTACCCATATGAGAAGAACCAGTTGGAGTCATTACATTATTTAAAAATAAGAAAGAAAAATGGAAGGATACATTCTGGGGGAAATGACCAGCAATATGGGAAGTGGAAGGAGAGTGCAAGGAAGTAATATCATAAAAACACACATCTTTATCTAGTAAAGTGGCAGGCCATTTTAAAATGAGATATACAAAAGAGAAAGACAAAACTAGATCTTACCACCAAATATCCAAACAAATATTTGCAAATATCTCTCCAGAGGGTTCATATAACATCACACAAGTTTTGTACTTTAAAATCTCATTAGCTTTTTGGTAAACCTATTCCTGTCATTATCCTTTATATGTAATAAATCCACCATCCTTTGGCATTTTAAAATTGTTTAAATGATATGACAAGAAATATGATCTTGATAAATGTTTTTATACATAGGATCCAAAAATAAATTTCCCCTCTCATTATCAAATCAATATGTTCACTTTAATTTTTATCTGTTAATAATGTGATTTGAGGTTGAAGACATGCCTGAAATGTATATTATATATTTATTAGTTTGCTAATATTATTTTGCTTAGTCTGGCCTATCACCAGAATTACAAATTAATTACATTTCAATAGGGAAAGGGACTCCTAGACAACAAACAATGTAAACAAAATAAATCTTTTAGATTAGCTAGTATGCAACTAGTAAACAGTGAGTAGCATCAAGAAGCTGCAAGTGGAATGCTTCTGTGCAGACATTTTGAGTGACAAGGAAGTGTGAGTAATGCCCTGCAAAACTTGGCGTTGCACACATTCTGATGTAACAAAGCCATCAAGACTACCAAGTCTATTTGAATGCCATCAGGAGTCTGAATTAAAAAGGTTGCTCTGTTACAAGATCAAAGTAGTCATCCAATGTTCTTTGGCAGGATAGTCATCCAAGGTACTTTAACAGAATAGTTTTCCAAGTTACTAAAAAAATAGCATGTTGGGAATGTATTTTCTATGTCATCTTCAAACAAACCTGAGGTGCTTTCTTCTAAATCTACCCTGGCTTTAGCTATAGGATATATTTTTATTTAATTTTCAATAAAGGATTACCACTTCTAAAACCCGGTGGGATTTATTTTCCTAGGCAGTAGCTTTTAAGTAATTCTTAAAGAACATTATTAGAATTGACATCAAATTTATTAAACACTTATTGTGGTTTCCTGAGTTAAAATACCTAATTCATCTTTCTGATTCTGTGTATCCCATCAGAAAAAAGTGGCTTGTGACTACCCTTTGCTCCAATTATCTATGTTGTTAGAAGAACCAAAGACTTCATATCTACAGGCAAATGTACATTCTGCTTGAATATTCACACACCTTCACCAGCTTCTAGGTCATTAGGCCTGATTGCTTTCTGCAAATACCTAGACCATATACAAAGTTAGAGAGACTGCAGTCCCATCCTTGGAAGTTTATCTACAGACTTTCTAAAATCAAGTTCTTCCTCAGCTACTGGTCTAGATGGGTCTTTACCATCAACCCTTAGATCTTGCCTTCATTATAGGGCAGCACTATGGGGGAATACAGTATCCATTCCTTACCTATAATTCAGAACATTCCTAAAAACCATCACTACTGCCAAGTTCTAGTAGAATTAACTGGAATCTCAGGCCACTGAGTTACAGTTCGACTTCTTTATACACCCAATCCTGTTAATTTTACCTCATTTTTAACTTTATATACTTTATTATAAAAATATCTTACAAATAAATAAGAACATCACATTAACTAGACTCAAAATCTATGCAACTCATTGAGTGTCTACACAGTTAGAGTAGGAATTCAGAGAGGAAGCTGGAGCTCCCACTGAATGGCACACTTCCAGCATAAGCAAGTGACATTTGAATTGCACTTATCAGAAGATATTCCTGCTTGCATGGGGCTTTGTCTCACACAGAACAGAAGTTTTGTCTGTTGGCGTTAGATTTGACCCAGGGACCCGATCTGGCTGAGATTGTGAAACAGAAGAAAGGACCTACTGAGAGCTGCTAACAGGAACTCCCCAAAGCCACAGTTATCATAGTTGCTGCCCCTAGTGAGCAGCAGCTGTGGTTGTTACTAGTTAATCTGATGATCAGTTACATCCCTGACCCCAATGAAATGTAAGTGGCCTCATTTCTGATCACCAGTTAGGTATGGCAGTATCTCACATCAGAAAAAGATGAAGTAGTGTAATGAATGCGGCAGGTTATTCTGAGACAGAGAAGTTTTGTTGCAGAATGCTGTAATTGTTTTATTTTATTGTTATTAATCTCTTACTGTGCTTCCTAAATGGATAATTAAGTTTATAAATTTAACTTTATCACAAGCATGCTTATTTTAAAATATATATAAATACTTACATGACCCATATTTGACACCTATACTGTGGTCCTGGATTTCAGTGGATAAAGAAGGAATACTGTATTAGTGTATTTAGAAATTACTTATATTATTTATATAAAGTGATATTGAAGGTTCTATATGTCAAACATGCTTTTAGCACATAATGAACAGCAAATTAGGTATTCAAAATGGACCCAAGTTATCAGGGCCAGCTTCTTAAAAACAAACAAAAATTTAATCATTTTTTTAATTTCATGTCTATAGATAATCTGTCTGCATGTATTGTCCAGTATCCAAAGAGGTCAAAAGTGAGCATCAGATCCCCTAGAATTGGAGTTAGTGATGGCTGAACAGAATCACATGGATGGTAGATATCAAATTCAAGTGCTCCACCAAACACTCAGTGCTAGCAATGACTGGTCCCTATCTCTTAGCCAAATTTCTATTCATTATACAATTTCAAATTATTATGAGCTTTAATATGGTGGAAACAGACAGTAACCCTTCTAAATATGGTTCACACAAACCCTGCAAGAAATGTCACCAGGACTACTGTGGAGATTTTCAAGTAGGCAGTTTCTCAAAATAGTTAATATTGTTCCAGTAGCCATGAAGAAACAGCATTTGAGAAATTTGCAATTAAATGTGCTGGCACAGTTTCCAAAAACTAAATGTCTGTTTCTAATTGCTTTTCCTTTAAATTTGGAAGCTGCAAACGGAGAGTTGGAGCCCTCGGTTCTCTCCCAGCAGGCCATTAGCCCTTGAGATCTGCAAGGCATTCTTAGGGATGGTGGCTGAATTGCTGCATTGGTGACCTGTTTACCAAGAAACCAAAAACAATTAATTTATATGTAACTCAACAATCTCATAAAACTGAGTACATATTAAAATTGTAATAAAGGGTAAGAATGAAAAGTCTGTCAACTCATTTTCTGTTTTTCTTCTGCCTTTCCTTCTCTCACATATGTATATATGTCTATCCTGATATATAAATATGCATATACATGTGTATATACATCCAAATGTGTGTATACTTAAATATGTATGTGTATATACACACACATATATGTATGTGTTTAGAGCAATTTCAGATAGCAAAATACACACGGTTTCTCTGTTTCTCTAAATATATATGCTATAATGATTCAACAATAAACTTAGCTATTGATTTATGAGATGCAATAAATGTTTAACAGCAACTAATAAAAAACATGTAATAAGAACTAATTCTTTCAGAGTGTCTGAATAATGAGAGAATGTGAGGTTAGTGACCTTGAAATGCAGGATCCTTCCATGTGGAGATTTTAATAATGAAGGCTGCAGCATTTTAGAGCAAACCACACACAGCTACTAAAATCTGGCCATGAAATCCTCTCATCAGGTTAACAGTTTATTCTGCCTCAAAAATCACACTTTGAGGTGAACATCCAGGGCCTGAAGAAATGCGTCAACCGTTAGCAGTGCAACCCGCTTTTGCATGAGGCGAAGGTTCAGTTGCCAGCGCACACATCTGTCAAATCAAAAGCATCGCAAGTCGTGTTCCAGGAGACCCAACCTCTCCAGATTCTGAGAACACACAAATAAAATAAAAATTTAAAATGAAAAATAAGGATAAAATTAATGAGTTCCCAGGTAACCAATGACTGTCCCAACTTGAGATCCATCTCTGTGAGAGATCTGACCCCTTACACCATTAATGATACTCTGCTTTGCTTGCAGACAAGAGCCTAGCATAACTGTCTTCTGAGAAGCTGTTCCCGCAGTAGATGGAGTCGGCGACAGAGACTTGCAGCCAAACATCAGTCAGAGCTGTAGTCTCATGGAACTTTGGGCATAAAAGTGAGCAAGCTGGAGGGGTAAAGGTCGCCACAAAAAGACACACAGTTAACTAACCTCGGGCCACTGGGGCTCTCAGAGCCGGGGCCACAAACCAAGGAGCATCCAGGAGTTGGGCATAGACAGTCCTGTACATTTGTGGCAAGTGTGCAGCTTAGTCTTCATGTCCATCCACTAACAAGTGGAACAGGAGCTGTCTCTGACTCTGCTCCCTGCCACTCAACACATTCCCCTACCTAAACCGCCTGGATGGGCCTCAGTGGGAGAGGATATTCTTAGTCCTGCTGGAACCAGGTGCCCCAGGGTGGGGTGACACCCAAAGGGGGTGTCCCTTCACTGAGGAGAAGGGGAGGAGCATTTTGTAAGGGTAAGACTGGGAATACAGTAGGAGGGAGGCTATGATCACTGTTAACATTTGGTCTAAGCTCTGCCTCAGTTACCTGGCTGCAGCCAAGGGTGCCTGACTCACTAGAAAAGGGGCTGCCCGCCCCTGCCCCTTTGCTCTCTCTTGCTCTTGCCTTCTTGCTCCCGCTCTGTGCTCTCATCCCTTCCCCTTCTGTCCCCACTCCTCTCCCCCCTCTCTCCTGGATGTATTCTACTGCCCTCTGCTCTCTCTCTCTCTCTCTCTCTCTCTCTCTCTCTCTCTCTCTCTCTCTCTCTCTCTCCTCCCCTCTCACCATGTCCTGAATAAACTCTATTCTATGTTATACAACCCTGTGGCTGGTCCCTCAGTGGGAAAGGATGCCTCAGCATGGGCCACCAGAGGCGCCCTCTTTCCCTATACCTGACTACACATTCACCAAATATATTCACTCTCTAACTTTATATAAACAACAATCAGGTTATAAAGTAAATAAAAAACAGAAAGAAAAAAATAAGTTCCCTAAACCCATATCCAAGATATAAACATCATGTATACATCAAAATTTCAATTTAAACAGAGGGTTGGCGTTTATACAAGGAAATTAAAGCTAAGGAACATATTTTTCTTGAAAGATGCATAATGAGTATTTTTGAGTGGTAATAGAAATTAAAATTCTTAACTTTTTTATTTATATTGACTTATGCTACCAAGAAAATGTAGGAACATGATGGTATATAATATGGAAATGACTAAGACTCTTACAATGATTACAGCATTGCATGACACATGCATGTCTGTCATATGATGAAAAGTTTTAGTGTGCCATGGATAAACAGGGAAAGTACACGCAGTATGTAGAGAAAGAACTAGAAATCACTTAGGTCCATGGGTATGGTAGCCCGTGAGTAGGGAGTTTGTCTCAGAGCACCTTGCCCTCAGACAGACAACTGCACAGGAAAAGAGAAGGGCTAAGGAAATAAGGGCTAAGTAATAAAGGTGGAGCTCACAATATGATTCTTGTCATTGCAGGAAGTGGCAAGGTGAGACCATGGAGGAAATAAAAAGATTTGACATGCTGAGTCTCTGTACCCTCAGAAAGCGATTGAGGAGGGAAGGAGAACTGCATTCTGTGCAGGAAGCCATGAGCCTTGGACAGAAAACTGTGACTCAGCTCCTCAGGTTACCATAGGTCAATAACCACCTTCTCCAATTCTGCTGCTGTTTCCCACTTTTCAGTTAGGATGGACGTTCTCAGTAAATGGCAGTCATGCTGGAAATAAGCAATCGCATTTATTGCTGGGAGTTTACATTTCAGCTTTGTTATCATTCCAAGAAGAAATAGCTAGTTCTATTTACAGATGCCATTTTATCCTTATCCATGCAAGGAGTTTCAAGCTCTTCCCATTCCCCTCCCTTCTGCCCTACCATTTCCTAGCCAAGCGATGTTATTCCAATTGACATTTAACTTAGCAGTGGGAGATTCTCAGATACTTGCTAAAATGTTACAGTTGAAAATTTTAAGTTCACACTTTGATAATGCTTCTAAAGTCTTCACTTTTTCCTATTTTACCTGGGGTGGGGGGAGAGAGAGAGAGAGAGAGAGAGAGAGAGAGAGAGAGAGAGAGAGAGAGAGAGAGAGAGAGGCCAGATACAGTGTCAGATCATGCAGCCAACAATGAGACAGAATAAGGTCCCCAGTGGAAGAGTTAAAGGACTGAAGGAGCTGAAGGAGTTTTCAACCCCATGGGAAGAACAACAAAATCAACCACCAGTCCCCCTAGAGCTCCCAGGGACTAAACCACCCACCAAAGAGTACTCATGACTGCAGTAGCATATGTCGCAGAGGAAGGTCTTGTGGGGGCATCCATGGGAGAAGAGGCCCTTGGTCCTGTGAAGGCTGGATGCCCCAGTGCAGGGGAATGTCAGGGCAGGGAGGTGGGAAGGAGTGCGTGAGTGGGTGGCATTTGAAATGTAAATAAAGAAAATATCCAATAAAAGAAAAGAAAAAGAAGAGAGGAAAAGAGAAAATGTGTATGTGTGTGATTGTGTGTGTCTCTGTGTGTGTCTCTGTATGTGTATGTGTATGATAGAGAATGAGTGAGAAAGAGGAGAGTAGAGAATGGTGGAGAAAGGGAGACAAAGAAAGGAATAGAAGGGATAGAGAGACACAGAGACAGAGACAGAGACAGAGACAGACAGTCAAAGAAAGAGACACACACAGAGAGAGTAAGGATTTCCTAATTCATGTACATAGAATTACTTTACTCAAATAAGTGTGTAGCCTTGTATGTTTCTGATCGGTGAGGAACCGAACACTGACATCAGTTGTTCACTCTAGTGCTGAAATATTTATTTCATAAAGCCAGCAAGCTCCTTCCCTAGCTTTCTGAGTTCTTTTAGATAACAAATAAAAGCCACTGAATTGTAAAGTGGTACTCCACTCAGCAGGAGCTTAGGTGATCAAACCTATGTCCCACACTTTTCGTTATCATTTCTTTGATTGCTGATTTAGTGCTTACGGTAAAGTCAGCAGTACAAGTGCTGTCTGAACAGTGGCTTGTGATTATTTGGGGTATTACATTACGATTGAAGCTGTATCTCCAGGAGTGTTGGACATTTTTATATGGGTTACCTGTGCTGCTCATCACAATAAGAGGACTCAGAGAATGACTTAGGAAGTAATCATGCTTTTATACACAAGGTTTCTCTCCATGTAATAGCTGCTATCATCTTTCCCATCTCTTTCCTGGAAGAATTATTGGCTTTCATGTTTCACTTTGCTTTGTTTTTCTATTTATGTCTTTGTTTCTAGCTCTGGCACAGACCTATAATTTTAACATTTGGTGCTATGTTTCCATCTCTTACTTTAGTTCAACTGTCAAGGTGCTGACGACTTTTATTTTTATAGGGTTCATTATCTATTTAATTGCTTTGAGTTATTCTTTTTCCCATAACTCCTTCATGCTTGTTAAATTTTAAATGTTTGGGAATTTTTCTTGAGTTTAGGTTAAAATTTCTAACTAAATTCTATAGTAGTTAAATAACATACATTTTGTGACCAAATCCTTTTGTGTTTTAATAGCTATCTTATAGACCAACAGGTTTTTGGAAACCTTCCCAAATATTTAAAATATCTCTACTTTTCATTCCTAGGTGGTGTGTTTTATGACTTCACCCAGATCATGTTGGTTTTCAGTGCTGTGCAAATGTTGTAAGTACATGTTGACATTCCCACTGCTTATTCTTCCACAGATTGTTGAATATTGAGAGATCTGACTTGTATGCTGTGTTGTTCTTTCTGCCTTTTGCATACCTGACCTTTGTCCTGTACATTGTAAGTTAGGTAGTAGGTGCACTTTTATTTTTCTGTTAATATATGTATCAGTGAATTAATATCTCTAAACTCTTTGAATGATTTTATCTTCTTTAATGGTATCCTCTGAATTACACTATAATTGATAGGAAAGTCATTTATCTGTTAAATCTTTCTCCTCATTACTTCTCTCTATTCTTCAATCAATAAATGTGGTGGGGGTTTTTGGTAGATAAAATAGTTTGCTATTTCTTTCTAAAATAAATAATTTTACTATCCCTCATTTATCCTATCAATTATTTTTAATTTTGTTATTAACATGATTATAAATCAATATATCATCCTGCAATTTAACTCTTGTCCCAACAGACACTCTATTTTATGGTTTTACGTCCTGCTTTTATTAGTAAATGAACTCTTTATTATTTTTTCTAATTTCTTAGAGAAATAGTAAAATATTATGTCAGTTGATTAAATAGTTGCTTCAGAGTGATCATATAACTCTTTAATCTCTCAACAATCACAGTTTAATCTCTCAACAATTTGTTCCTTTATATGTCTTAAAAACTATTATTTCGTAATATTTGCTAATTTTTAGATATGGTTGTAAATCTGTTCCAGAAACCCTATAAGTTTTTAAAATCAAACATGCGTTATTTTACCTTAAAATGTATTGGAAATATGCATCTTGGCTTAGGCAAGGAGTCCACAGAACGTCCATTAAATCAATTTTCAAAGTCAATTCTAAGTTTAGTATCACAGAAAAGTTCAGAGATAAGTCAAATCCTAAAATTTATAACTATATCTGCTATCCTTATAGTCAGTTTCAGGAAATATTCAGATTTAATAAAGTTAAAATAGTGTGACTTTCAACCATCTACCCTGCAGCCATCCAAACTCCACTGTGTTGGACACTGTTCACTCTATAAATATCTGTCTCCATGTCACATGGAGAAAACTACTCAGCTAAAGTAGGTTTTCATTGATTACCAAATTTAATTTTCTTTTCAATGTTGTCATTTGATATAACTCACAGGTGAGTGTATGCATGTGCATATAGAATCATATGTATATACATTTGCATATACATATATATATATATTACATGCTTGCACACACATATACTTGTAAATATAACATATCTATTTATTTTATTTTTCTTGGATATGTTATGTATTTACATTCAAAATGTTATCCATTTTACCCCCTCTCCAACACCCCCTCCCCCTGCTTCTATGACGATGCTCCTAGTCCCACCCAATCACTCCAACTGCAATGCCCTGGCATTACCCTCTTTTTATCTCTGAAGGCATGCATCGTCCTACATACCATTAATTTAACTCCAAACACATGCATCATCCTATATACCATTCATTTATCTCCAAATGCATTCATTCCCCTACATACCATTCATTTATCTCCAAAATGCATGCTCTATATACCACTCATTTATCTCTGAAATGTATGCATCTCTCATATCATTGTTTCAAGCTCATATTAGTACATCTAATTTCTGAACAACAATAGCATTTTTTTGTCTTTTGTTCATATTCATCACATTTACTTTGCAACAATTTCAAAAAACCTCTAAATTGCAATTACTTTCTTCCCAAGTTATTACCCACTTGGTGTCTCGGTAGCGTTGTGTTATTATTGTAATTTCTAAAACACTATTTCTCTAATACTATCCTACTTTTTTGCAAATCTCCTTTTGCAAACCTTCTAAAGCACAGACGGATACATTTTTGCATAATAATAGAAAATATACTTTAAAACATCTAGAACACTAGAGGTTTGTGGACACATATAAACAGTTACCATTAGGGTGGATGGAAATGAACACACTTTTCATACCTTGGGAGCAAGCCACATGTGGATATACCAACATGTCCCAATAAAAGTTAAATAATCTATGAAAAGAGATATTTTGAACTGTAAATTTCATGAGTTGTTAGTGTAATTAAGTTGTTTAGTTCTCTAAAATTGCCTTGTTTGTTATGACTTTGTGTTTCCTCTTCTGCTGTACTCATTGCAGTAAATTTATGCCATATACAATTCATTAATTTTATCATTTTCCCCCAACCTATGTAATCCATTAAATTCTCGCTCAATCCTGGAAACATGTGATGTTTATATTCTATCTTACTTCTCTTTCACAGGCTATTTGATTATGTGCCATGAAGGCATTTTATCCAGGATCTCAAATATTCTGGCTCAGGTTTATATAGTTTATATCTGTTGTCTTAGCATATGAGCATAGTTCAATATTATTACTTGTTCAATGTCCATGACTTACGATATTAAAATAAGAGCTCATGGAACACTTTTTATATGAAATCTACCTGCTATCACACATTGCTGCCTAAGATGTACCCTTGATTTTCAGAGTAACGGACAGGGTTACTCATATAAAAGGATTAATGCAATGCTAACAGAAAATAATTAGAAAGCGTCTCCTTTGAAGCCTCAGTAGCCAGCATGAACTCTGCTCTCAGTTTTGAGTTGGCTGTTGAAAAATAGCATCAAAATAAACACGTGCGAACTGGGAAGAGAATTTATGAAGGTCTGGAGTCAGCTCAGCATGACTCCTCTCTGGAAGGAAATGCCTGGCTGTACTATGGGAGTTCTGAAGGAAACAGTCGAGCAAATTCCAAAAGCAAGAAGTTCTATATACTTTAGAGACTATGAAGAGTGGATTAGGCAACTGAAACAACTAGAAAAGAGATACGTCAGACTGCACTGAGGTGATGCTGGAAAATACTCAGCAGAGATAGTAGACTGTTTATTTGTATATGCACAAAAAGGATATACAAAATTAACCTTGACTTTTTAAAAGAAGCAATGTGAATAATGTATAATGATCTCATTCTTACCTGGAATTAACTGTTTTTCCTGTTACACTTTCAAAATCTAACTGATAATATTAGATTAACAATATGATCTAGACAATATAATCTTCTCTAGAGAAAGGAGATATATCATTAGGAAAAGAATCAAGTAAGTATTCTAGATTAAATAAAAAAAATACTTATATAGGCTATAAGGATTTTCCTTTCCTTCAAAATGGTAAAGCTCTTGTTAGGAGGGAAAATATTAATAATTTTTAAATTATTTGAAATCTAATTAATTCCAAATAGCATTGCACAGATGATTCAAAAGGAAAAAAATTTCAAGTGATTTAACTTTCGTATATATAAGCATTCCTTAGAAAAATAAAGACCTTAATTTAAATAATATTTCCTAGATTTGAGGGCCCAATATTAGAGTCTGTAGTTAGATAGTGGGTTAGATTAAAAACTCTACCAGTAGATAGGCCACACAGTTATGGTGATTCCGAGTTGACTATTGGCAAGGTGACCCCAAAGAATTTATCATCTGTTCTTTAGGCTGAGCTTTATATAATATGACCAAGTCATGATTTCCCAATACTGACTTTTTATATGAGTTTAGAATTGTTGACTCTCGATTTTTAATAAACTAAAGAAACTTTGGAAATATTCTTATGATGTTTTCTCAATTTTTATTGGATATTGTATGTATTTACATTGCAACTATTCCCTTTCTCTCATTGTTTCTCCCCCTGCTTCTATGAATATGGTCCCACTCCCATCTCAACACCATGCCATTCCACTATATTGGGGAAGCAAAACTTTGTAGGAACAAGGGCTTTTCCACATATTGTAGCCAGACAATGCCATCCTCTGCTACATGTTTGGCTGCAGCCACGGGTCCCTGCATGTGTACACTGTCGTTGGTGGTTTAGTCCCTGGGAGCTCCAGTGGAGGGGGTTCTGATGGTTGTTGTTTTTCCTATGGGGTTACAAACCACTTCAGCTCCTTCAGTCCTTTCTCTAACTCCTCCACTGGGGTCACTGTGTTCAGTCCGATGGTTAACTACAATCATCCTTATCTGAGTCAGTAAGGCTCTGGTAGATCTACTCAGGAGACATCCGTATCAGACTCCTGTCAGCCAGCACTTCTTGGCATCAGCAATAGTGACGGGGTGTTGTAGCTAAATGTGGGATGGATGTATAGGTGGGGAAATCTCTGGATGGCTTTTCCTTCAGTCTCTGTTCCTCTCTTTGTCGCTGTATTTCTTCCCATGAGTATTTTGTTAGCTCTTCAGAGAAAGACTGAAGCGTTCTTCTCTGAATACATTTTAGTATTCCTTCTTGAGCTTCATATGGTCTACGAATTGTATCTTGGGTATTCTGAGCTTTTGGACTAATATTGACTTATGACTGAGTGGATACCATGTGTGTTCTTTTTCATCCACTGGCCTAAGAATTTTTGAAGTCATTGTTTTTATTAGCTGAGTAGTTCTCCATTGTGTAATGTAACACATTTTCTGTATCCATTCTGGGTTCTTTCTAGCTTCTGGCTATTATAAATAAGGCTACTATGAACATGGTGGAGCATGTGCCCTTGTTATATGTTGGAGAATCATTTGAGTATATGCCCAGGAATGGTATAGTTAGGTCCTCAGGTAGCACTATGTCCAATTTTCTGACAAACTGTCACACTGATTTCCAGAGTGTTTGTAGCAGCTTGCATTTCCACCAACAATGGATTGCAATTTCTCCACATCCTTGCCAGTATCTGCTATAACCTGAATTTTTGACCTTAGCCATTTGACTGCCATGACATGAAATCTCAGGGTATTTTTGATTTGTATTTCCCTGAGGACTAAGGATGTTGAACATTTCTTTAGGTGCTTGTGGCCATTTGATATTCCTCAGTTGAGAATTCTCTGCACCCCATAATTAATAGGGATATTTGTTTCTCTGGAATTTAACTTTTTGAGATATATATATATATATATATATATATATATATATAAAACATTAGCCCTCTATCGGATGTAGAATTAACAAAGAAATTTTCCTAATCTCTTGGTTGCTGTTCTGTTCTATTAACAATGTTTTTTGCCTTGCAGAAGCTTTGCAATTTTATCAGGTCCCCTTTGTCGATTCTTTGATCTTAGAGCATAAGCCATTGGTGTTCTGTTCAGAAAATTGTCCCCTGTGCCTATGTGTTAGAAGTTCTTCTCTACTTTATCTTCTATTAGTTTCAGTGTATCTGGTTTTATGTAAAGGTATTTGATCGACTTAGACTTGAGCTTTGTACAAGGCCATAAGTTGGATTGATTTGCATTTTTCAACATGCTGACCTCCAGGTGAACCAGTACTATTTGTTGAAAATGGTGTCTTTTTTCCACTGGTTTTAGCTCCTTCGTTAAAGACCAAGTGACCATATGTGTATGTGGGTTCATTTCTGGTTCTTCAATTCTATTTCACTGATCCATCTGCCTGTCTCTGTAACAATACCATGAAGTTTTTATCACAATTGCACTGAGGGCAGGGATGTTGATTCCCCCAGAAGAACTTTTATTGTTAATGATAGTTTTCACTATTCTTGGTTTTTTGTTATTCCAAATGCATTTGCAAAATGCTCTTTTTAACTCTATGAAGAACTGAGTTGGAATTTCTATGGGGATTGCATTGAATCTGTAGATTGTTTTTGATAGATGATCACTTTTATTTTATTAATTCTGCCACTCCATGAGCATGGGAAATCTTTCCATTTTCTGAGATCTTCTTCGATTTCTTTCTTCAGAGACTTGGAGTTCTTGTCACAGAGATCTTTCACTTGTTTGATTAGACTGACACCAAATTATTTTATGTTATTTGTGACTATTGTGAAGGGTGTCATTTCCCTAATTTCTTTCTCAGCTTATTTATCCTTTTAGTAGTGAAAGGCTACTTATTTGCTTGTGTTAGTCTTATATCCAGCCACTTTTCTACAGATTGCTTTTGGCAAAATGACATTTTTAGTAAATTTATCCTGCCAATCCATGAGCATGGAGGTCTTTCCATCTTCTGAGATCTTTTTCAATTTCTTTCTTCAGAGACTTAAAGTTCTTGTCATACAGATTTTTCACTTGCTTAGTTAGAGTCACACCGAGGTATTTTATGTTATTTGTGACTATTGTGAAGGGTGTCGTTTCCCTAATTTCTTTCTCAGCCTGTTTATCCTTTGAGTAGAGGAAGGCTATTGATTTGTTTGTGTTAATCTTATATCCAGCCACTTTGCTGAAGTTGTTTATGAGGCTTAGTAGTTCTCTGGTGGAACTTTTGGGATCACTTAAGTATACTATCATATCATCTGCAAATAGTGATATTTTGATTTCTTCCTTTCCAATTTGTATCCCTTTGACCTCCTTTAAATGTCTGATTGCTCTGGCTAGGATTTCGAGTACTATATTCAATATGTAGAGAGAGAGTGGGCAGCCTTGCATAGTCCTTGATTTTAGTGGGATTGCTTCAAGTTTTTCTCCATTTAGTTTAAAGTTGGGTACTTGTTTACTGTATATTGCTTTTACTATGCTTAGGTATGAACCTTGAATTCCTAATCTTTCTAAGTCTTTTTACTATTAAGGGGTGTTGAGTTTTGTCAAATGCTTTGTCAGCATCTGATGTGATGATCATGTGCTTTGTTTTCTTCTTAGTTTGTTTATGTAGTGTACTACATTGGTGGATTCCATATATTTGGTAAAAATCCATGGCTTTGATGGAGTACTAGAAAGTCATTCATATGGAAAACTAGTACTTTATAATGTGACGATGATATAACAAATATCTTTATTCAAGTTAGCAGGAAGAATGTTAATATTGTCACCTAAAATAAAAATAAGAATTACATATGTTTCATAAAATTGGAAATAATAGAAAATATATACATTTATAAAAAAAGAGGTAATAACAAAGCAACATATAATTTC
The DNA here is from genome assembly GCF_011064425.1 of Rattus rattus. Classification (NCBI taxonomy): domain Eukaryota; kingdom Metazoa; phylum Chordata; class Mammalia; order Rodentia; family Muridae; genus Rattus; species Rattus rattus. The sequence goes on from NC_046161.1 coordinate 7,525,769, forward strand.
TAATTAAATGAGAATATCTATCATGGTTTCAATGCATATATCAAGACATAGATGGTATATTTGATTACTTTCCTCATCTATCTTTGAACTTCTGTGAATTCACTGTAAGGTATTAAAATGCATTTATGACTTAGATCATCAGTAGCACTCTGGTTCACAGACTCTCATTGCCATTTAATGAAACTGTGCTGTTGTTCATCTTTATGTTTTCCTCTTTATATATTGATGGCCATTAAATATATGGATTAGGACAGATGCCATGTTTGTGAATGAAAGGATAAATAGCTAAGGAAACAGAATTTTTTTCTTACCTTTCTATCCCAAATACCCTGCATCCCTATCTTACATATTTTTTTCTGGAGACTATTGTATGTAACATTTCCAAATCCCAACATAGAAACTAGCAACATATTGCAAATCAATTAAGATTTGAGGAAAGAGTAGAAGCCACTCATCCTGGTACGCTGCATAAGAACCTAGAAATGGTTCATAAGATAGTAAATGAGGCAATCCAAGCAGGATTGTCAAGGAATCTGGCTTTAATTCAGATGTGGGACAAAAGAAAAATATTTTAGAGAAAGGCAACACAAGGCTTGAGAGAGTGCTCAATTTTTAAAAGCTTGCTGTTCTTGCAGAGTACATCGGTTTAGTTCTTAGGATCCACACCCAGCCAATAATGACTGTCTGTATCTCCAGGTCCAGGAATTCCAACACCATTTCCTGGCTTCTAGGAATCATGTGCTCAAAGGGTTCACACACGCACAATCAGACACATAGACATACACATAAATAAAAGTAAATTTAAAAGAAAAGACTATGTTTAAACTCTGTGGAGTAGCTGCACAGTACTTTTGGAAAAAATAATTTACTATTGTGGTGATAAAAACTAAATCTTTGATGTTACTGGTCAGAGGTGAACCCAGACATTTAGTGAAAATACTGTATATGCATAAAATTGAAATAGAAGCAGAAATATATGGAGTATTTTTTTTTAGCATTTTAAGGGCTATGCATCCTTTACAAGAAAAGTAATGTCAGAAAAATGTGCAAGGTTTAAAGAAAATCTAACCAAAACAATATGCAGTAATAAGAACCAAGGCAAAATTTGCAGACACAGGAGAACAGTGATGAGAAGGGGCAGGTGAGGAAGGTAGCTGAGGAACTGCCAGCAGGATCTACGTAGCATGAGACCAGAGTTGCAAAATGAAGAATATTGACTGAAAATTTCAAATATATTGATTCTAATGCTTTTCCTCTGGACTTGAAACATTTAGTGTCAGAATGTATAACTCTCAGTCATCAGCAGTTCTATTTATTGAGTTATTAGGGGAAGTAGATGACAAAAAATAAAAGGAAATGGAAAATTAATCCAAAACAAGAACACCCTTCATCAACTGAGCAAAATAAGTTTGTTTGAGTCTGTCCTGGAATGTGCATTATTCTTTTCTCATTTGTTCTCTCGCCTTTAATATTAAAATCAATGTGATTTGGAGGCCCTGCAGACTGGATTTCACTGATTTGTACTTTAAGCTTCTTGATGGTGAGGATCTATTACTTAAATGAGTTTCAATCCCCTTAAACAAGACAATGGGTCAACGAAGTAGTATAAAGAATGGCACTATAATGTGTTTGAACTTTTGCAAAGGAAATAGTGTTGTGTAACTTTATTATAAAGAAGGAAAGCACCGTGGGGCAAGCGCTGTGGACTGCCACTCAATCACAAGTAATGGTTGCATGGAAATATCAGCCTCCTACCAAAGTATTAAAAGAATTATAGAAATAACGTGATAGATATCAAACTTCAAATAAAACTCTTTTCTGTGATTGATGGTCTTGGAACTTCTAAGGTAAACTATACATGTATAGTATGTTTCATGTCAAAACACATAATAAAGATGTCTATTTTATGATTTATAAATTGCTGCATAGCTGGTTAAGATATATTATAAAGGTCATGTTGATTGATCTCCCTAGAAATCGTAATGCAGTTTTGTAGCAGGCATTTGATGGTTCTCCAGCAAATAGCTGTGACAAGAGAAAGTAGGAAGATGGAGAAATTAACTTGTGATATAAAGATTAAAAAAAAGCACTCAAGCTGAAATCAAAATGTGGAGCAGCAAGATTGTCCTCTATATGGACCAGTCGCTAGACGCAAGCTTTGCCATGGATGAGAGGTTTTGTGTAGGGGAGTATATTAGTTTTCTCATGGATTGTGACCAAGCATGTTATAATAAGCAACTTAAGTCTCAGAAGGTTGATGCCAGCTCAAGTTCAGGGGATAGATTTCAAAATATTAGGGAAGTTCTTGTTATGGGACTATCTCATCTTTGCTTTGTCACATAGGTCCCAGTTGCTGTTACCCCCGGCCAATCAGGACAGAGAGAAAAAAGGAGTGCATTGCTACACAAATTTGGAGCAAAAATAAATTAACCTCTGAAATAACCTTCAGAAATACACCCAGATATGGATACAATAGTGTCTTATGCATTGCTTCATATAACCAAGTTGACAATAAAAGTTAACCCTAGTTTGGAGCTGACCTCTAGATATTATACAAAAGAATCTGCTGGAAAGATAAGTCTTTTATACTGGGCTGCAGCGGGGGTATTTCTTGATGCTATTTAAAACGATGGCTCCTAAGTCTGTTTTTATAGTAAATTATCCATTTTGCTTCAGTTCCTGGATGGATAAATAATCATGCAATTCTGTGTCCTTCCTCGCAACAATAAGTGCAGGTAAGGTATACAGAATTAATGGAATTTATATGTATACAACAAAGGGGGATTTAGGGGAATCAGATGGTTTTTGATCCATGAGTAGATGTCTCAACTGGGCATTAGTCTTTTTAGAACCAGAAAAGTAAACTCTAATGCAGCAAAGGAAGACCTCAGGCAAAGAACAGATAACTTGCCATAGGGAGTGAGGGTTAGCAGGCCATGAAGCAGCAAAAGCTTCTTTCTTCCAGGTCTTCTCCTGCATGGTCCACACTCCACACTTCAAATGGATCTTCCAAGCTCAAATAATTCTCCTCTCTCTCTCTCTCTCTCTCTCTCTCTCTCTCTCTCTCTCTCTCTCTCGACCACACACACACACACACACACACACACACACACACACACACACAAAATTCTCACTGTTGTGGCCAGCTGCTTGGTTTTAGTTGATTCCAGATGAAGTCAAATTAGCAACTAGGATTCATCACCACAACTATTATTAAAGCACTTAGATAATACCTGATATTGAACTTTTAGCTCAGAATTAGCAAAATAATATAAACCAGAGTGAAGAGTCAACAGGAATTCCCATACTCTCAAGCAAAGAACTTATGTATTCATCTCTCATTGTTCCCTATGGAACTCTTATTTCATATATTAGTATGGAAACATTTTCAAAGTTGTAAATAATTGCTAACCTCAAGATGGTTACATTTTACTGTAATGTATTAGATATAATTAAACAATCAGTGAGGGGAAATGCTACTGATATCAGGTTTACAAAATCATTAGGAAGTCTTAGAAAAGGTGGAAAGCATCTGGGATGACAAGACTGTGGAAAATTCATAAGATACAGAATAAACTGAACTCACACAAAGGAAAACATTCTGATTGACTTTATTTTAACAGCATGACTATAATTAGGAATAAATAACTAAATTAAAAATGCACATGTATGTATGTATCCATATTCTGTGTATGTACACATAATCTGTGTATGCACATGAACATATGTAGAATAGAGTTAATATATTTATCTACTGGTTTATTTATCCTGGATTCTGGGAAAGGAAAGGATCACCTGTCATACAGAAAACATACACCGTATAAAAAAGTGAATCAACATACCCAGAATTACAGAGAGCATACTCCTGGATTTTACTTGCAAATCACCTTCTAAACCTTGAGCTTGATGTACAGTTTTTAAGGATAAAACTAATGTCTTTAAAAATATTTCATGAGAAATACAAAATACAAGAGTTATTATTGGCATCATGAAACAACAGTTTTAGGATGATCAATCTAGCATTCAGGTTTACTATGTAGGCAGAAACATTTTAGTAACAAAGAAAAACTATTTTTTCATTTAGTTCCGTAGTGTAGAATGTCCAAGCCTACTATCATACTAGAACCGAACATTTTTTTTGTCCTACATGTCATTTTGCAGTCATAATGAGGTGATGGATAGATCACTAATGTTTCTACAACTTTATCCTATGTGAGGAAACAAACTAGTTGAAGAATTTGGAGTTTATCACACAAACCATCAGGAATTTGAAAATCAAAAAAAGTTTCCTTCTCAAAAGTAGGCTTAAATAGTGCTCAAAATTGTCACATATTAGTGCTTTACATAGTTACTGTTTCATTTTAGGAAGTATTTATCTACCTTTGATGAATTTAGTTTGTGCACATGTTATTAACTAACTTTTAAAAATATTATGCTGTGTGGTGGTGTGTGTAGGGGTACCGGGCAGGCCCATGCCCATGTGTATCCCTGAGGAATCATGCTATGCACAACACCTGCTTTAAGGGAGGTTTATTGTGGGGGAAGCAAGGTGATTGAGGACCTGTAAAAGGAGCAAAGCTGGGCATAGCCAGACAGGGTCATGAAGACAAAGAAGTGGCGAACAGAGAAGGACAGAGAGTTTGAGAGACTGACCAGGAACATGTGGGAACAGAGAGAGAGGGAGAGGGAGGGAGGGAAGGATGGAGGGAAGGAGGAATGGAGGGAAGGGGATGGAAGGAGGAAGAAAAGAAAGAGAAGGGGATGGGATGGAAAGCATTTTTTTAATATGGCTCAGCTAGCACCTGGTAGGCAATGGCTGCAGATGATGGCACAGGATATTGCTAGGAAGCAAGCTGGTGCTAGGGCTCTGTTGCTATGTCCCTGAGAGGAACCTAAAAGAATTGTCTATAAGACAAACTATAAATTCTCTATTGTGTTTGGATTCTATGTAGTTGACTAAATGCTATCAGACGATTGGTATGACTACTTGAACACTGGATTCTATTAATGAAAGAGAGGAAAGAAAGATCGAGAATGTGAAGAAGAAAAATCACAATGTTTTCTCATGTTATTTTCAGATTGTTACTTCTTCTGTTTCATGTCAGATGAAAGGCCAGCTTTGTGCAGCATGTCTTGGAGATTCACAACGAATTTAATTTATTTTCCAGTTTCGATCTGCATAATGTTGTCATAAACCTTAATGTGCAGAGCAGTAATATTTCAAGTAGAGTTTTATACCACAAAGTTGCTCTTGTCTCTATTTCAATTTATGGTAACCCCGTGTCCTAATTCTTACCCTGCTGCAGAAGATACATCACTGACTCCTGATTACACTCTGCTGGCTCTTTGCCAATGTGTTAGACTTGAAAAATAACTACAGTGTGTCACAAAGGCAGGAAGAAAGTAAGTCTACTCATATCACAAGGATTTTATATTCTTTGTGTTGAAGGTATTTGACAAGAAGGACTAATATCAAATGATCACTATTGTGTTGATTCAATTATGTATCATTTATTCTGCCAATTACTTAAGCTTATAAAAAAACTTTGTAGAAGATTATCTAAATTTATCAGTCTTCACTTAACTTTAATGTTAAATGAAAGTGTTGATCATATATAATATATGAATAAATGGCTATTCTTAATGCAGGAATTTAGTAATCATACTTTGAACAACTCATGTTTGCTTATGTCCCTTGCTCTCGTTGAGTTTGATCATTTTGAATTAAATTGAAGATTGCTGAATATAAATAAAATCTTCTCAAACAGTTTCCTCTTAAATAATTCTTTAGTGTCATCAACATACCTGTAATTTTCATCCTATCTAACTACCGAGTAATGCTCATCCATTCAATGATTAAGCCTATTCAAGATCTCATCCATCTCATCTGGATTTGTTGGTTTTGGTTGTTTTGATGATCAATTGTTGATGAAATGAAACACTTTTCCATTACAACTATTCCCTATCTTAGTGGGTAAAATAAAAGGGCATTTAGCAGATTCACAACTCTTCTGTCTCTCAATCCATGTATGAGTTCTTAGTTTTGTCTGAATGAAGAAGGGGAAAGTAGGTGCAGCGAAGAGGAAGGGAGGGAACGCTGACCAGCTACTGTGAGAAAAGGACGCATACTCACTTGGATATGCACCACCATGTTTTGATTTCCTTGCTAATAAGAAAACATAAAAAATGTAGTGGTAATTTGAAATAAAGTTATGAAGTTTATATTTGGGACAGCAAAGATTTTTACCATAGAATAAGTGTCCTCAGAATGACTTTCAATTGTGTGAATCAAAGAGTGTTTGCATTTTGTGAATGTTACATTTATTGTTTTTCAAAATACAGAAAAGATAACATTGAAAATTTGAGGATAGTGTTGCCAAGGAAGAGGATGTAAGAAATTTAGAACAGTAAAAATATTTCTTCAAAGTATGCTAGTGTCAGAAATATTATTCAAGTGACCTATGACATATCAAAGGCTCTCATATAAGGTAGAAAATCCACTAATAGTTTAGGTACATAGTAACAAAATGGAGATAGTTAATAAATACTTTCTGATGAGTTTTAAGAACATGTTTTACAAGAAGAATAAATATTTGGAGAAAAACAGATGTGGGAGTTTAGAATGCTGTTTTAAAACTAAGGACTAAATAAAAGTTTGAATAATGTAAGAAGAAATTTTGAAATTATTAATATTGATCTGGTGAGGAACATGTGAATTGGCCAAAGGGAATTGAAGTTTCCAGAGGTGACTTATGGACCTGGAATCTGAAAGAAGAGAACAATCTCAACTGTAGCAATATATGAAAAAATTTTAAACATTTTAACTATAAAACACACACAATTTGTGTCCAAAATTGACCAAAACTTACCTGTGAGGAATTTCTAAAGATATACAAGCCTGAAGGAAAAACCTTTTTAAAGGACCAGATGGGTTTAGTGCAGGATTATTAGAACTACAAAAAAAAAAAAAAAAAAAAAAAGATCTGATACCAATACTTTTCAAACTATTCCACAAAATAGAAACAGAAGGAACACTATCCAATTCCTTCTATGAAGGCACAATTACCCTTATACCTAAACCACACAAAGACCCAACAACCAAAAAGAACTTCAGATCAATTTCCCTTATGAATATCAACACAGAACTACACAATAAACTTCTCATTTACTTTTTCTTCTCCTTACATACTCCACCGAGATTTCTTTGAGGATTGTCTTTTCCGGCTTCCTGACTTCAGTTTTATGCATCTAAAAATTACTTTAGCCAAGTGTGGTGACAATAACCTTAGCTTTTAGTTCAAGATGTAATATTGAGATCATGTTGTAAATAAACAAAGCCCCAAAGCAAATCAAACCAAACAAAGAACAGCCCCATTACCACCACCACCAACAACAACAACAACAAAAAACCCAACCAACCAACCAAAAATGACAAACAAAACAAATGACCGAATACTCAATCAGATTTATCAATCTGTTATTCTCCAGTAAAAATCCTGCACCTTTTCTTTCTACTCATCTTTTTCACTTTGTGATTTACTGACAACATGTTCCTTTCTGGTAGTGTTCTTAGTGAATTTATTGGATACCTGTCATTTGAAAAAGGCATATTTTCCTCTTTGTCCTCACTCCGAAGTGATGGAATTAAGTACAAACCCAGAATTACTTCCTAAGAGACTTCCCAGTTCTTCCACCTATTGGTTTCATTTATAGAAATTCTAATTTCCAATTACATTTTCATTCCTTCTCTATCACACATAGCTAACTACATTTCTAAGATATAGAGATATATGGTAAGAGAAATTAATTCTAATGTCATTATTTTATGATAATTCTCCCAATGATTCAACTATAATGCAAAGCCATGAGGTGGATGTAGTGGTACTTCTCAATAAACATTTTAAAATCTACTTTGCTTTTGTAGATGAAAATTCCCTCATGACCCTTCAGGTTCCTGAGAATACTAAGATCACTCAGTGTTCTATTCTTACTGAAATAAAAACAGCACCATTCTTCTCTTTCTCCATAGTGCTATTCTACTCTGACTTTTCCAGAATTATATTAAGTGGTCCAGGATATTTACCTGTTTCCTTCTTTTACTTAATTGGTGTGTCATCTGGACCTGCTGATTTGCATATGCTCACATTTTCTGACTTCCCTTCTGTCTCGGTTTTTCTTAATAGCTACCTGGCAAAGTTCTCTATTTTCTAGTTTCTTAATTTTTTCCTGTTTTCACAAATTTAGGCAGTGATAAAATAATCATTTCAAATCACATTTTTGCTATGCATTGCTTTTATAGGAAATATAAATAATATTAATATTTGGATATTTATAAGACAAAATTTTTCTTTTGAGTGATGACTTGATAGTGTTGAAGAGAATTGATCTTTACTCCTGACTGAATCTTAGATTCAATCACTATGAAATGACTTTTTACAAAAAATGCAAAGCAATGTGGAATTACTTTGTCTAATTTCACTCACACGGCCAATTTCATTTAAACATAAATAAAGGAAATTTAAAAATCGCTCATATTACCAATGATATTCTCTTCATAGGTTAGTGATGAAAAGCAGGGGTTTTTTTATTTTAAAAAGAATAGTGTTAGAACAACAAAGCCCATTAAAATACTTATTTATAAATAATCAGTCAGCAATGTATTGACTATAGAAATGTATTGATTACATTATTACTTACCTGGTTGAAAATCAGACAGTGTTCTCTAGGACAGATTACAAATCCTATAGTTTCCAATTCCTTTGGGAAAGATTATCAACAGTAAGTTATAAATGGTGGCATGCATAATTTCTCTTAGAGCTTTATTTCTTACTGTGTCATTACTATACAGGATTACCTTTTAAAATAATGCTGAGAAAGTGAGGGTTGGGTATGACAGCTATGTGATGAGTATGGTCACAGGCAAAGCATCCCTGAAAAAAATTATCTTTAATGAGGAAAATGAGGGATTCCAAAGATATTAAGATTTATGTGGAATTAAAATCAGGGACTAGACAAGGCTGCCCACTCTCTCCCTACTTATTCAATATAGTTCTTGAAGTTCTAGCCAGCGCAATCAGACAACAGAAGGAGGTCAAGGGGATACAGATCGGAAAAGAAGAAGTCAAAATATCACTATTTGCAGATGATATTATAGTATATTTAAGTGATCCCAAAAGTTCCACCAGAGAACTACTAAACCTGATAAACAACTTCAGCAAAGTGGCTGGGTATAAAATTAACTCAAATAAATCAGTAGCCTTCCTCTACACAAAAGAGAAACAAGCCAAGAAAGAAATTAGGGAAACGACACCATTCATAATAGACCCGAATAATATAAAGTACCTCGGTGTGACTTTAACCAAGCAAGTAAAAGATCTGTACAATAAGAACTTCAAGACACTGAAGAAAGAAATTGAAGAAGCCCTCAGAAGGTGGAAAGATCTCCCATGCTCATGGATTGGCAGGATTAATATAGTAAAAATGGCCATTCTACCAAAAGCGATCTACAGATTCAATGGAATCCCCATCAAAAAACCAATACATTTCTTCAAAGAGTTAGACAGAAGAATTGCAAATTCATCTGGAATAACAAAAAACCCAGGATAGCTAAAACTATCCTCAACAATAAAAGGACTTCAGGGGGAATCACTATCCCTGAGCTCAAGCAGTATTACAGAGTAATAGTGATAAAAACTGCACAGTATTGGTACAGAGACAGACAGAGAGAACAATGGAACAGAATTGAAGACCCAGAAATGAACCCACACACCTATGGGCACTTGATTTTTGACAAAGGAGTCAAAACCATCAAATGGAAAAAAGATAGCATTTTCAGCAAATGGTGCTGGTTCAAGGGAGGTCAACATGTAGAAGAATGCAAATCGATCAATGCTTATCACCCTGTACAAAGCTTAAGTCCAAGTAGATCAAGGACCTCCACATCAAACCAGATACACTCAAACTAATAGAAGAAAAAGTGGGGAAGCATCTCAAACACATGGGCACTGCAAAAATTTCCCGAACAAAAACACCAATGGCTTATGCTCTAAGATCAAGAATTGACAAATGGGATCTCATAAAACTGCAAAGATTTTGTAAAACAAAGGAAACTGTGGTTAGGACAAAATGGCAACCAACAGATTGGGAAAAGATCTTTACCAATCCTACAACAGATAGAGGGTTTATATCCAAAATATACTCAAGAAGTTAGACCGCAGGGAGACAAATAACCCTATTAAAAATGGGGTTCAGAACTAAATAAAGAATTCACAGCTGAGGAATGCCGAATGGCTGAGAAACACCTAAAGAAATGTTCAACATCTTTAGTCATAAGGAAATGCAAATCAAAAACAACCCTGAGATTTCACCTCACACAGTGAGAATGACTAAGATCAAAAATCAGGTGACAGCAAATGCTGGCTGTGGAGAAAGAGAACACTCCTCCATTGTTGGTGGATTGCAGACTGGTACAACCATTCTGGAAAAATAATCTGAGGTTCCTCAGAAAATTGGACATTGAACTACCTGATGATCCAGCTATACCTCTCTTGGGCATATACCCAAAAGATGCCCCAACATATAAAAAAGACACGTGCTCCACTATGTTCATAGCAGCCTTATTTATAAGCCAGAAGCTGGAAAGATCCCAGATGCCCTTCAACAGAGGAATGGATACAGAAAATGTGGTACATCTACACAATGGAATATTACTCAGCTATCAAAAACAATGACTTTATGAAATTCGTAGGCAAATGGTTGGAACTGGAAAAATATCTTCCTGAGAGAGGAATGGGAGGAGCTGGATGTAGATCTCTCCTGAGAGACATATACAGAATACAGCAAATTCAGAGGCGAATGCCAGCAGCAAACCACTGAACTGAGAACAGGACCCCCGTTGAAGGAATCAGAGAAAGAACTGGAAAGCTTGAAGGGGCTCGAGACCCCATATGAACAACAATGCCAAGCAACCAGAGCTTCCAGGGACTAAGCCACTAACTAAAGACTATACATGGACTGACCCTGGTCTCTGACCTCATAGGTAGCATTGAATATCCTAGTAAGATCACCAGTGTAAGGGGAAGCCCTGGGTCCTGCTAAGACTGAACCCCCAGTGAACGCGATTGTTGCGGGGAGGGTGGCAATGGGGGGAGGATGGGGGAGGGGGAACACCCATAAAAGAAGGGAGGGGAGGTAGGGGGATGTTGGCCTGTAAACCAGGAAAGGAATTCTGTAAATAAGAAATACTCAAGTTAATAAAAAAAAAAAAAAAAAATTTATGTGGAATGAAATGAGCTTGCTGTATTCTAGAAACTGTATTGTATATAACAGAATTGAGATAAGCACATATCAGAATTTCTTTACCACCAGATTTGTATATTAAAATCATTCAAACTACTTGGGGAAGGGATAAACTCAGGAAAAAAAATCTATCAACCTAACTCTGATTAAATTCAGTCACATACACACACACACACACACACACACACACACACACACACACACACAGGGGGGAGGGGAGAGAGTGCTAAATGTGGCTTTAATTTCTGGTAGATGAAACCTAATAGAAAAAAGATACAAATGAAGAGACTTTTAAAAAGTGTGTACAGTATTACAAGAACTAGCAATGATTGCTAAAAGACTCAGTACTGGAATTCTAAGTGTTCACACCCAGTGCACTGCTTTCCTATGGTACTTGGTCAACTAAGACAGCAGAGTTCTGAGTTCCAAGCTAGCCTAGTCTACATAACAACATTGCTTTACAGCTATGACACACAGACATACAGACTTGATGGCAGGCCAGGTCATTTAGATAATGGATGGAGGATTCTGTGATCCAGGTGACAATGTGTAAGTTTAAGACAATTCTGCTATGTAGAAGAGATAACCACATGTAGAGGAATTCACCCTCAAGAAGGTCACATATCATGCATTTCTCTTTCCTTCTTACTGTGCTCTTATTAACTATACTTTTCCCCATCATTGCCCACAGCCTTTTCCTTCTTTCCTCCTCTCTAACATGTTTTTGTTTGCAACCTAATAATATAGTGCTAAATATAAGAGAGTGGTTTGTTTTATTTTAGTTGGAATATCATCTGACTCCAGGGAAAATGATGTGGGGGTTTTTGTTTATTCATTTGTTAGTTTTGTTTTATTTTTGTTCTTCTTAACTAGTAAGTAAAGTGTAGCCATGGGACTCCAAGCCATATATTTTGTGAGCAGCCAACTTCTCTTTGAGATAATGGAAACTTTAGAGTGATGGCTTGTCATGTGAGGATATTCCTACCTTGTGTCAAGTCATTTTTCTTCTCTAGAAATACTTTGGATTAATCAAAGGATTTCATTTGTAAAATCAATGAGAAGAGGATTAGTGATAGTTTTGATTCATATAAGGAAAGAAGACACACACACACACACACACACACACACTCAGTGTAAATATTTAATACATCACTTAGTAAAATTTTCCTAAGAGGACAAATATTGTGACACTAAAGCAATCAGGTTAAATTTGAAAATAAATTAATTTCTGCATCTCAAAGCCACCAGGTATATGACTTTCTGAAAATCACTCCTGTGTTTCTCAGTTGTTAATATTTCCAGAGAACCATGCTTTGATTAAGAGTTTACCTTTGTTATAGATACTTTTAATAGGGCAAAGAACAATGCAAATCCAAAAGATTATTATTCCATCTCATGGAGTGTCATTTTGGGATATATCATTGTTTACTGCTCTAAAGGCAGTGGGACTTGGGAAAATGGAGCTGATAAATGGGTCAGACTAAAGTATCGTGGAATTGGTAACTTTATTCAGAGTCTTGAAACATTTATACTCTGAATGTTATGAAGTATCACATGAGTAGTTAAAAATGTGCCCAATCATAATGGTAAAAATATTTTTCCATAGAGGCATATAAACAAATAACAATATTCATTTGTGATAAGTAATCTGAAGTTAAATGAACTCATATCCACTATACCTTGGAGGGGCACTCAAGGATAAACCTAGAAAAATTGTTTTGAAAAAAAAAAACTGATGTCAGAAGGTGTCTTGGTTTCTTGTTGTTTTTTCACAAACACTCAGATCTCCTTACACAACTCCATTCTTATATGATGTTCCCAGACTTCACTTAAGACAACCAGGTATAGTGAATTGAAATTTGTATTATTGTGAGTTTAATGCAGAACCTAACATAGCATTATTTTATCATGAGTCTTTCAGCATGGATGCAAAGTTCTATTGTATATAAGGATTGCAGAACAAAACACACAGATGAAAATGTGTGTGTGTGTGTGTGTGTGTGTGTGTGTGTGTGTGTGTGTGTGTGTGTGTGTGTGTGTGTATCCACATGGATGTTGTGTACAAGTGCATCTGTGTGGACTTTCCCAAACGTCAGTTACTGAAACAAGAATGTCAAAATTCCATTAAGTCTCTATACAAGTTGAATTAGTTAATATTTAAATCAGTGAAAGCTTTGCTTTAGCCATAACATATTTCCCACTGTGTCCTGACAATGATGATTAGCTAATACACTAGGGTAATTATAAAGCATTAAAGTATTTCAGTAATCACCTTTATTAACAAATCAAGACAATGATGGAATATTTTATAGAAAATTAACAGGATGATTTCCAGCTGGGCTGAACACCTGCATCTTTGCCCAGTTAGGAGCCAGATGAGATGTAAAATGTACAGACTATACCATTTCCTTAACTTTCTACTGACAGAACACCATCATCTCTGAGAGAGTGTGCTTTCTACTGTGCCATTAGTAACAAATTCTTTCAGGCTTTTCAACTCCTTAAAACTCAGAGGAACATGGGTAGTAAAGTGACTTGCATTGTTGTGGTCTGAGACCTCAAGAAGAGGATATGCTACTCCCTGTCTAATGGGAGGCTCAGGAAAAATTACCCCCTCCTTGGAGCTTTCTCTCCATAATACCACTCCAAGGAAGGATAGGGTTCATAGGCAGGAGCAGTAGCTCCCTCTTCTTTAAAGAAGTGATTTTTACTAGAAGGACAAGATTCTGATTTTTTTTTTAGCAAACCTGCACTTATCAATGTTCCTTTTAAGCTCCTCTATTTCTTTTTCTAATGTTTCTTCTTCATACTCCTCTGAGCTTGAATCCTGAATCAGAATCCTGAATCCTGGACCTGAATCCGAAGTTTGTAAAAACTTACGAGAGGCATTATCCTGTACCACTCTAAATGGTCTATCTATGACATTTATTCCTTTATTTTAGTGTTAGTACTCAAGACAACATCCTTGACCAATCTCCATCCATAAAGAGAATGCTGTCAGGGTCATCTCGTTGCAGTGTTTTTTGCAAATCTGTCTTAACATGTTCCCAATCAGAAATACTAAGTACTCCTGAATGAAAAAACCAGGGACTAGTCTTTTCTAAAGTTTTAATAAATTCTTTTACTGTTTTTACCTTTATCTCTATTTCCTGCTGTTTGAGCAGAGCTACTATTGAAAGACCCCTGGAGTGGGGAGACCCTCACTCAAGTCTCGGGATGACACGACCCCCCAAGAACTCACAAGAGACCGATCTTGATGCAATCAACAAGAGGATTATTGATAGGGATGACAGAAACCATTGCACCGGGGTTGAGACTCATATCCAACGCAGGGGTAGAGGAGTTTGACCTCGAATGGTTCGAAGAAGGGGTATTTAAAGGAAAAAACATACTGAATCACAACGAAGAATCTCCTGTTTCTCATAATTGTTCTTTAAGATTTTAATCTAACTTTATGGTTACCCAGTTCGTGCTACTATGCTCAGCTGCTATTATGGCCAGCTGCTATTATGGTTAGCTAGTTTCTGGAACAAAGTGGCTGAACCAGCTGGTACAATTACTCTTTCTGTGATCAGCTAATTCCTGGAACAGGTAGTTCCAGGGCCCAACTATTTTTCTTTCTTTTGGCTTCAACTTTTGTCTAGGGGGCAATTTTAAACTTTTTCCTTTCACTATCTGATATGTCAGCTGTAATGTGGAACTCAAGGGGCCTATGGCATGATTATTTTACTAACTGTGAACTAAACTTACCTTTGGTTTTCACTGTGCTGCCGACACAATATCTTCCTTTCACTTCACAGGCCAGCTTCCTGGAATGATACTGTCAGGGGCTCCTCACTTTCCTGATCTCAGTGGGACCTCCACTTGATAGCACCTGTGATATCACGGTACCAAGAACTGGGCGTAGGCCTGAAAGATTTAACAAAAGACAGATACTCAGGTCATTCATGCTACGAGAATGCCAAAGCTTTACTGTGATTCACAGCATAGATACACCAAGTCTACAGGGTGGGAAAAACTCTGGAAGCACAGTGGAAAAACAAGTTTGGGTTCTCAGGATAAAAACCAGGAACATGGAAATGGAAAAACACGTTTATGTTCTCATGATAAAAATGGGAACTGACTCAATGGTGGGTGTTACCACCATCAGCCAAAGCCACAAAGGTCAAGATTTTTTTCTCAAAAACAAGTTTCTGGATGCATAAGCAAAGCTTAGCAGGGGGCAAACACTGAGGGAGCCCAAGAGGGTCCAACAGTCGATCCACATTCTGGTCTCCACAGTTTATCCTTTAAAATTGCTGATGGCAAAAGGACAACTTCCCAACATCAGGACTAACCAAACAAAGTCTGGCAACTGAGTCAATATTACAGAAGATACCTCAAGCAAGCCTGTGTAGATGACAAATATAATCAGAGAACATAGAAAAAAATACATTACTTAAGAAAAGTGATTGACAAATAATGAAGGATGCTCAAATTGGCAAACCAGCAAATGCCTATTAAGCAGAAGAAAAAGAGAAGAAAATCTTACTCAAGCTCCTGAGGAGTGAAACAAAATTTCAGAATGCAGCACGTGCTTCTCAGTAGCAACTATGATTTTACAGCATCCCACATCTCCAATCAAATGGTGATGCATTCCAGATGTGAGAGCCTTGCAAAGTGGCAGTATCCAATGATTTGTGAGAATGCACACACACACACACACACACACACACACACACACACACACACACACACTCACACACACACACACACACACAGAGGAGAATTCTCACATCCCCACCTTACTAAAAAGTAAACCCTACGAACCATGAACCACAAATGAGTCCACTTAATCCACTTTGGGAGGATTCCTCAGGAAGAAAGCGTTTCACAGTTAGCATCAAAGAAACCCATCTAATTTTTCTTCCCTGGAGTCTCTATGTGTGTCAGGGGTGCGGGGTGGAGGTTTACAGGTGGTGCACTGTTTGGTTAAATGAAAATAAAGCTACAGACAGAAAAAAAAACACAGAGTTGAGAACTGGAAAAAAAATCCATCATCTATGTAGCTAGCTCATCAGATGTGTGAAATTGCTGCTCTTGCAGAGAACCAGGGTTCAGTTCTCAGCACCTACATGGAGGCTTGCCACCTCCTGCAATTCCAGCCCCAAATATCCAATGCATTATTCTGGCATCAAAGACTCTTGCACACATATGGAATATATAAACTCAGGCAAGCACATAAAAATACATTTAAAACATATTTTTAAGAATGAAATACGATAGAAATTATAAACAAAACTCATATACTCGGAGTTACCAAGAAGCATACAAAACTGACAAAGATTTTGATATATCAATGTGTTTTGTCTTGGGCTCAGTAATCATGGAAAGGGTAGAGAAAGAAAGTAAGACTAAAAGATGAACCTCAACATTCCAGGCTGAGAAAGAAATGTTTGCTGCTGCTCCACCCTGAGCAGGGGAGATATTGGCAGTTGATGGCTGCCGAGAAAGGAAGTGTTGCTTTTTTGGGAGGTTGAGGTTGATGATGGATTACCAATGCCCCAATGAATGGCCTCATATCTATGTACAGATAGTCAGCAGTAATTGAAAACAGGAGTTATTGATGTTAATAAAGAAAGGGGAAGTTTGTGTGTAAGACTACTTGTGGAGTCCTCGGAGAGATGAGTAAGAGGCAGAGAGAATGCCCATTACGGTATTCATTGGATTTTCAATGAATAATTAGAAATTTTGTTATTCAAAGTGAATACGTGAGCCTTAAAGTACAATTTACCAGTTAACGTCTGACTTTTTGAAAAACCATCAGCTAAATATTTGCAAATGTTGGTTTGTGTCTTCTGATTTAGTTGATATCACATATAACCCAACAAAGCCCAACCGAACCTGAACTGTAAGATCATAGCAAACATACGCACATACACACAGGGTTAGTTGGAGACAGATTACAATTAGAAGACTGGAACCATGAAAAAATGAGAATGAGCTAAGAAACGCACGATAAGTGAAACAGATGATGATGGAAAACCATATTCCCGGAGTGAAAGACAATCCATTTTAAAAGGAGCAAAGACATTCCAAGAAATAGACCATTCATGTTGATAAAGCAAGAGACCTCAAGTGCCCCCTTAACAGACTTACAGACTGCTTCCTGAGCCAATTCCAGGAATGGAATCCAGGGAAGACACCGCCATTTACCATTAAACAATGTTTTGGAAATTAGGACACTCTGTTTTGCAGAGCAACTTGTGGCTAGAAGAGGGAGCTAACTGAGTTTTAAAATTAATTATTATAATCATTAATAGCAATAAATAGTCTTATCTTGTACATGTTCTTTAAATGATATTAACACAATTTAATATGGCAAACATATTTGTTATATAGTTTGCAGAGATTAAGTCTTTGGTTAAAATATACTTTTTCACTAAAGTCTTCCAAGAATTTGACAAAACTCCAGTTTTCATATTCAAAGAGGAGAGCTTAAAACATAAGGGTAACTTTTTCTTTATTATCTAAATTTGCTTTTATCATATGTGTTTCCAGAAAAACTCACTTCTGTCGTGACATTAGTATAAATGATCTCATTCTTGCAAAATCCTGGAAGATATTTGTTTATTTTTGCCCACAATGCCACATATCAGCTTCCACTAATTCTTGATGAAATGTGGGAAATTTCAGAAAATAGGAAAGAATGTTGCTCGAACGTATCGCACAAGGCTAGGGACACTGCCTCTAAAACCCATCTTGTCAGTTTTCACCATGGATATCTCTTGCATCTCATTGTGTTTCTATTTCCTATAGATTAATGCCAAAAGCAACAGAGGAATGTAACTTCACTTCTACATTAACCTCAGAGGGAATACGCACATCCATGCCCTTTCCTGAGAGTTAACAAGCACATTCTTGGAAGAACATTTGGGGGGTTTTGAGGTTATGCTTATGGAATTTCTCCTTAGATGGCAGCTGAAGTTCAAAAGCGTTGTTTAAAAACCAGTACCTGTTGAAAGCATTAGGCATAACTCCTCATTTTCTTGATTTTTCTTCTGGAAAATATTACCTCACTATTTTATATTTCTCATGACAAGTGTTTTCAAGACACTTTTCTTAATCACTTGTTAAAGCTCTGTAGCTGTGTATTTTCTCATCATACTTATATTCAAGAAAAGAAATTAAAGAATGTATTCAGAATTACTATCAGGTTCCAGTAATGACACTGGAAATGTCTTAGTGTGATATAGCATTTCCCAACTTGAATCTGCATTACAGATTGCCATCTGACAGACACCATATGTAGTCAGCCAAATAGTATATAACCTGTTATTACTCCATTTCCACCCTGAATATTGGTTCCTTCTTCCAATGGCAGTTTACAGCCATTTTAATTTTCAGAGATTCTTCGTTACTAAGCCAAACCCCATTCCAGCCAAGTGTAGTGTAGTATAAAAACTATGCGAAGTTGCTGTTAAATTTTAAAGTTACTGCAATTAGAAATCCAGTAGAAGTTTGTGTACTATTCAGCAGGTTGGTGATATAAACCATCTCAATCCTCTGAATGTTGATAGCTTAGGCTGTGTAATATTATTTTGTATTATATTAATACAAAATAAACAACTACCAATTTGTAGAATCCTAATCCTAATCAGGTGGCTTAGATTGCTTAGCTATATATTCACAGGATTACCCAGAAACAAAAGCCAATACCTTATAAGGTATTTAACGGATCATCTGTAATTCAATGTTGTCATTAAGTAGAGCCTTCTTCTCTTTTATGTGAAAGGATAGCCAGTTTCCCATAATTATAGAGCCACGATAGATGTAACAAATGCAAATATATTGCAGGTAATCCATATGTGTATGCATTTGACATTTAAACATGAACTAAATCTATGGCCCCATCGTGTGCTTAATTCTTTTATAGAAGGTTGATGAAAACATGAGAAACAGAAGAGAAACTTGAAAAGTGTGTCAAGCTTCTACAGTTTAGCTATACAGATTTGTATCTGCTGTAAGTTGCATAACTAGAGTGAATATGGTGATATTAAATGTAATTTTTTAATTTAGCATTTAGTTCATAAAATTTTGGTTACACTTTCAGAAGATCAGTTTATCTGAATGGTTTATACTAGGTAAAATATGCAATAGCTGAATGTCTCAGCCTGCAGGACAGTCAATGAGGGTGCAGTGGTGGGTACCTGAAGAGAATGGGGAACAAGAGACGTGAAGAAGGCAACCAAGAGTCTGATCAAGGCGATTTTATTTTTTCCCAAGGCTGAATTTATACCATAACAGGGGTAACAGAGGGAGGGGGGAAGTGTGAAACATTTACGCAGGCCAAGCACACAGTATTCGTGTGGTCAACTGATGTCAACGGGGTGTTGGTTTTTCAGAAAGGTTACAGGTTTGTCATATCATTAGTCAGCAGGATGTTGGTTTCTCAGAAAGGCACCTTGACATCAGATGTATTTCTCAGCAAGGTCAGAGCTTTATCATATCATTATTCATCCTGACCACCAGATTTGTATTAGTCTTCTGCAGCTGGCTGGGGACTTTCCATGAACCCAGTCATACTTAACTCTAACTAAACTATTAACATCAATAATGGAGAGTTTTAAGGGCATTGCTCCCAACAGCTGAATTTAGTTTTTTTAAACATAATGTTTCAATTATTTTATTGTCATTTATTTTATTGTTTTTTGAAAATAACTCCATTTCCTCTATTGTTGGATCACACAGTTTACTTAGTATTACTTACAGAATCATGGGTCATTTATGAGTGACTTTCTCTTTCTTCAGAATGTGAAGTATGAATTAAGAGAAACGAACATCACATGTCTTTAGACATCCAGTGTAATAGAAGAAATTAAATGCGTGACTTAAAGAGAAAGGCTGGGTTAGTGGTCCCTCTAGACAATATGTCTAACCTCTATTTCTAGTCTGTATGTAGATTTCTCTTTTGTTTGTAATTTTGAAGACGACATTGGAATAAAAATCATGGCTAAGCATTCTTACAGAATAAATCCAAATATCAATAGAGAATAAATCCAAGCGAAATTAAGGTGCTATTCCCTTCCATATTGAGGTGAAGGTTCAGAAAAGAGCAAGTTAATTTTCGTAAATGAGTACAAGTTCATTGCATTTCACAGGAACACAAAATAGATTAAACATAGCCACATACATATGAGCATACCATATACACAGACACCCACAAACCACATACTCCTATCACTACAACACATACACACACACACACACACACACACACACACACACACACACCACCACCACCACCACACCACACAAAACAACAATTCATAAATATACACTACAGCATACATATATATGCCCCACACAGAAATAAATGCTCAGAATTCTCAATCTCAGCTTAAGTAGAGATTGTGGATTTGCGTAAAATATCCCTGGAGTAGGGGGTGCTCATGTGGCTTTTTTAATTGTTATTTTATAGAAACAATTAATTAGGTATGTATTCCTATTTTGAAATATACCGACAATTTGAATATTAACACGCTAAACATTAATATAAAAGTAAACAAATACATCCTAGAAATTGTAATAAAGATAAAACTATAAATATTTTTATAAAAATCCATGGAGATTAGGTATTAATATTTACATGTAAAAATGCTATTTTAAATATGGCATGAAAGTTCACTCTACATAACATATTAAAGTATATGTGAATATTTTCAGTCTTGAAAATGTGGTATTTACAGACAATGAAAATTTAATCTCAGTAAAAAAAACAAATGGGACAATGAAATTTGCATGTAAATAGGTCAGTATGGACAGTATTATATTAAGTAAGGTGGCCCAGATTCAGAAAGGAAAACATAATAGGGAGTGAAACAGAAGAGGAGACAGGGAGGAAAATCAGCCCAAATAAAATCAGACACATTTTTGATTGATAAACACATAGAGAAAATACAAAAAATTACTGAGACAAATAAAAAAATAGATCAGTAGATTAATTAGATTTTTTAGAGTTCTTGCAACATGAGAAGACCTCTCTTATCCCCACATTATATTTAGCTTGGTTTTCCATTTACATTTTAATATTTAGATATTTTCATCTGATTTTTATAATCAATACATTTAACTCCTGGAAAATGAAATCCTTTACACAGTAATTTTAGACTGCATTAATGCTGAAAAATCACTCCAAGACCTATTGCTTTTTCTTTGAGCTTCACCTAATTTTAAACATTTATCATTTCAATTTTTGATTTGTATATACTTCTGAAGTACTGTATACTTTTAATGCATATTTAGCACATATAATTATCAAATACTAAGTAATTAGTATTTGTATCATTTTAAGCATTTCACACTTCTCATTGTGGGAACCTTCAGACTCTTCTAGTTGTTTGGAAATACATGTTAAACTGTATAAGATTATGCTTCCTGTACTGTAGAAATCTAAACATTGTTCTTCTGATGACATCATATTTTCGTACCCTTTATCCATACTCCTCCTATTTTCCTACCCTTTTTTATATTTTGATTGACACTACTTTACTATTTTCTCACAGGAGAATACTTTCTGAGCTTCCACAAATCTTTAGAACCAGAAAGAACTCTCTTACACTTCTTGATGTGGGAAAGAGCATTTACATTTCTTTTTATTTTGCAGTAAAACTTAGGTGGTTGGAGTGCTTACCATGGGCCATAATAGGGAAGGACAGACTACAATTATTTTCCAGAATGAATACATTATAAAACTGCCTTCCTTCTAAATTCATAGATCTCTTGGCTATAGTTTAGTACAGGTCTCAGCCTTTATTAGAGACATTTCTTTGTACAGTACAAAGTGTGTACTAGAAACTCATATCTGGTCCAAGCACAGAGAATAAGTAGCCATGAAGTGCTTAGCAGCAGATTGAACATTGATATCCATGGGCCATTGCAGAAGAGGAAATGGAAAGATCGTAAAAGGCAGAATGATAACTGGAACAAAACAGTATCTTCTGGACACACCAGGAGGCTGCATTCATGATCTCACAGCAGCTGGGGATGCCTGAATAAAACCTGCACAGGGATAAGTCAGTCATCATTCTATTGTGGACTAGAAAGAGTTCACTCCTAACTTAGAAGCTGTGGACAGTTGATGTCTTCAGGACATGGGGTTACTTTTCTTCTAGGAAGTGAAGGTAAACTGTATGTACATAACTAGGGGTATGGTGATATCACAAATCATCATAAATGGCTACTAAATATTAAGGCCCAATGTTGGGGAGCTCTAGGGGAGTATGGGCAGATCTGCATTATGATCAAAACTCTGAAATTCTCAAGGGATTAATAAAATACTTTAAAAATCAAATAACCCTATAAAAAGAAATAAATATCTGATGCAAAAATGGAAATATTGGGCAATCCTGCTCACGAGACTTCATTTTCCCCTTGTGCATGCCCTCACACTTTTCATTGTTTTTGATTGCTCTGTGCTATTCACCTGTCATTAATTCCAAGTTACCAGAATGTCCTGAGCACCAAACCACCATCTTCTTCATAAGACATACAGTGCTGTCTATTGTACTTGAGATTAGTGAGAGCTTCATCATGGCTGCTGTTTCTGTGGATTTTTATCTGGCCATCTATAACCTATCAAATATCCTGTCTTCATGTCCTAGGGTCTCTTCACTCTGCTAGTAACTGGCATATACTAAGGGTTTTCTAGATACTTCAGCAAGCTTTTGTTTATATTTTTGAAATTCCATGTATTTAGTCACCATAGGCAGGATACATTTTAATTCTTGTCTATTTTACTCTGGCGTTGACTATAATACCATGGTGCCAAGTGTCATTTGATGTTTAACATGCTAAGGACTGAACCCATTGGCATCCTTTTCTCCATGTTCATCTTTGCTGCTAACATAAGGATGTCTTCTATTGACAGAGCGAGAAAATCCTCTATGAGCACAGCTACCATTTCTGAGGAACTCTCTAATCAGCCTGCACTTACTGGGACAAGCAAATTTCAATAAAAAAAAATGTGGCTTCTGTGTTCTATGGTATTTTGAACCCCATGTTCAACCAACTATCTATAGCCTAACAAACCAAGAAGTGACTGAAGTCTGAAAGCCCATAGGAAAACAAATATTTCTAATGGAGAACTTGAGCTTAATGTCAACATAGTTCAACCAGAAAAATAACACAGCTCAGAGATAAGTCACGTTAGCAGATGCAGCAAATGCTTCACCTTTATTACTACATGAAAGCGTCACTGGACTCAACACCAAATTATTAAATAAATATCTTATTTTCTCATGTTGTAAATTAAATTCATACACTAATGTTGAGCTAAATCCCCAAGCCAAGTAAACAGATTTGTAACATGATGATGCTTAAGACTGAAGGAAGAAAACAATGTACAAATAGGTCACTAGGACTCATTAGGGAGATGTGAGTAGGAGACATTCCCTGCCATTATGCTCTAGTCCGCTAGTATTCCAGTACTATCTGGACTGCTTTTCCCTTTGCTCTTGGGTTCACTCATTCCTAATAGCAATGAGTTTTGTCAGATAAATGACCCCTGTCATTGATCAGCCTTCCTGGATTACATTTTCACTGAAAATGGAACACTTCCATGAGACTTACACTTTTTTTTATAGTCTTGACTAAAGCTAATTGTAATAATCTTTAAGAATTTAAAATAAAATTTATTCAATAAATTAAAAAATTATTCAAGATTTAATCCCCTATTACATTTTTTTCTGAACACTCCTTCCTATACTTTCCAGAGTTATTGTAGAACTTGGCAAACAATTTCTTTTTTTTTTTTATTAACTTGAGTATTTCTTATTTACATTTCGAATGTTATTCCCTTTCTCGGTTTCCGAGCCAACATCCTCCTAACCCCTCCCCCTCCTCTTCTTTATGGGTGTTCTCCCCATCCTTCCCCCATTACCGCCCTGCCCCCAACAATCACGTTCACTGGGGGTTCAGTCTTAGCAGGACCAAGGGCTTCCCCTTCCACTGGTGACCTTACTAGGCTATTCATTGCTACCTATGAGGTCAGAGTCTAGGGTCAGTCCATGCATAGTCTTTGGGTAGTAGCTTAGTACCTGGAAGCTCTGGTTGCTTGGCATTGTTGTTCATATGGGGTCTCAAGCCCCTTCGACCTCTTCCAATCCTTTCTCTGATTCCTTCAACGGGGGTCCTTTTCTCAGATCAGTGTTTTGCTGCTGGCATTCGCCTCTGTATTTGCTGTATTCTGGCTGTGTCTCTCAGGAGAGATCTACATCCGGTTCCTGTCGGCCTGCACTTCTTTGCTTCATCCATCTTGTCTAATTGGGTGACTGTATATGTATGGGCCACATGTGGGGCAGGCTCTGAATGGGTGTTCCTTCTGTCTCTGTTTTAATCTTTGCCTCTCTATTCCCTGCCAGGGGTATTCTTGTTCCCCTTTTAAAGAAGGAGTGAAGCATTCACATTTTGATCATCCATCTTGAGTTTCATGTGTTCTATGCATCTAGGGTAATTCAAGCATTTGGGCTAATAGCCACTTATCAATGAGTGCATACCATGTGTGTTTTTAATGTGATTGGGTTAGCTCACTCAGGATGATATTTTCTAGTTCCAACCATTTGCCTATGAATTTCATAAAGTCATTGTTTTTGATAGCTGAGTAATATTCCATTGTGTAGGTATACCACATTTTCTGTATCCATTCCTCTGTTGAAGGGCATCTGGGTTCTTTCCAGCTTCTGGCTATTATAAATAAGGCTGAGATGAACATAGTGGAGCACGTGTCTTTGTTATATGTTGGGGCATCTTTTGGGCATATGTTCAAGAAAGGTATAGCTGGGTCCTCAGATAGTTCAATGTCCAATTTTCTGAGGAACCTCCAGATTGATTTCCAGAATGGTTGTACCAGTCTGCAATCCCACCAACAATGGAGGAGTGTTCCTCTTTCTCCATATCCTAGCCAGCATTTGCTGTCACCTGAGTTTTTGAACTTAGCCATTCTCACTGGTATGAGGTGAAATCTCAGGGTTGTTTTGATTTGCATTTCCCTTACTAAAGATGTTGAACATTTCTTTAGGTGTTTTTCAGCCATTCGATATTCCTCAGCTGTGAATTCTTTGTTTAGCTCTGAACCCCATTTTTTAATAGGGTTATTTATCTCCCTGTGGTCTAACTTCTTGAGTTCTTTGTATATTTTGGATATAAGCCCTCTATCTGTTGTAGGATTGATAAAGATCTTTTTTCAATCTGTTGGTTTTGGTGAACAATTTCTACTAGTTTGACTCTGACATGTCTCACTTCAGGTGTTGACTCTTACTTTACAATTCTTTCAGTGACTGAGAAATCAGTAGCATTTTATACTTTATTACCTTCTTACACATTGCTTGCATATACAATAAAATATGATTACAAGCCATATATTTATATATGCATATTTTAGTTATTCTCATTTTGTAACAAAACTGTATCTGACAAAAGCAAATTAATAAAGTAAAGATTTCTTTGGGCTCATGGTAGAGGAGTCATTACCACAGGACCAGGATGCCTTGATAACACTTTGTTAGCAGTCAGAATGCAGAGAAAGAGAGAAGAGGACCATAGCCCACAGTAATTTCTTCTCATACAATACAGAAGCCAGGTCAAATAATAGTGTCACATGAATTCATGGTAGATCCTCTGATTCTTCCATGTTCCTGATAAGCTTGCTCATGGTCTGCCTCCAAGGTGATTCTAGATATTACAAAGTCAACAATCAATATTAACTACTAATAAGTATACATATATACGTATATGTATACAATATATAACTACTAATGGGTCTTTATAATATGTGTTTATTGTATATTATATACATTATGTATATGTATATAATATGTATATTATATACATTACATATAATACATAGTTATTATATATATATACTTAGAATATATATTATCATTAGGAATTTCCTAACTTCACAAATACTGTGCTATGTCCTCAATATTGCAAAATTAAATGTATAGTCAGACTGACATTGCTTTTCTAGATAGACTTGCAACTTGGGACAAGACAGATATCATATATAATATATAGAAATAACTAAAATTGGCTTTGGCCTACCTATATTTCATAAAACATTGAGAATTATTTTGAAAATTCCTGGCATCTACTCCAGGGATAGATGTATTTTCTTTGTAAGCATCTTACATGGAAATTCTTTCTCATGATTTCTTAAAGGACAAGTTCATGCTTTCTGTAGAATAATCAGTGCATTTTCATTAAACTGATATGATTTAATTTGAAATGAAGTAATCTCTTTCACACAGTTTAGTACCTAGTCACATAAAAAATATGATAGCTGTAACAAATTAGAACTGTTTTCTTTTATTGTGTTATTTGAGTTTACTTTTTTTAATGTATACATAACACACACACACACACAGAGAGAGAGAGAGAGAGAGAGAGAGAGAGAGACTCCAAGTGTGTTTGGGCATCTGAGTGTGTTAAGAATCCAGTAGACACTACTTTTTATAGGATATAAGCAGCTCCTTGGTAAAGGACAATCACAGAGAATCTTCACACCAATGTAAATTTAATTTTCATATTGTTCATGATGAACCCTCCTATAGGATCTCTAGTCGCCAAGAAGTAATAAATGATAACACGAGCGAGATGATGAAGATGCAGTTCCATCCACATCTGTTAGACAGCAGAAACTCTTGGGTTTGGATCCCCTGTGGAGGCCTCCTGAGTGCTGCACACCAAGGTTCCATCTCAGCACAGCATCAGGCCCCATCATCAACGATTTCCAAGAGGAGTGATATCAATGATGGAAGTAACATTTAGCGGCAGAAGCACTGGGTTATTAGGGAAGATCATCACCATTAACACATGTTAGGAATGTTAGCGTGATACACAAGAGTCATGAACCAGAGATAATTATCCCAAAAATTACAATTCGTATGTGCATAAGGCAGCCACAATAGGAAAACAGCTGGAAATTAAGATATTGTGACTAATCTTGCACCTGTCCACCACAGAAATAAAAATAAAAGTGACAAAAAAATGGAAGGTTGGGATTTTGTAAGAAAATAAAAGAACATTGAAAAAGATAAAAGAACATTGGAAAAGAAAAAAAGAATTTCTATTTCCTTACTGTCATCTGAAAGTGTACAGTACATAAGTCTTTGTCCAAATATATTCTCCAGGAGAGATATAAGTAGATAAATCTGACCTGACAGCATTAGGGAGCCCTAGAGTCACATATAACTGTTTTCTTCAGTTATTAATCAAGAAATATTTTTTGCAAAATCATAGCTAAAATATAGTATTATAAACTCATTTAAGTATTCCAAATACAGTTTTAAAGATTTTGAGAAGAGATTCAATTGAGTATTGTAATTACCTGAAATATAGGTCTCACATTCTGGCAAAATCCAGAGTGGCTTTGTTATTTGAAACTCCCGTGTAAGTTACTATTCACTCGCAAATGTACCATGACACTTGTGGGAAAATAAAATTCTTAAATTGACAGGAATTCTTTTATATTTAGTTAACACTATGATTATATTCTAAAAGATTTTACTATGCTGTAAAAACATAAATAGCTCTTCTGAGAAACACACACACACACACACACACACACACACACACGCCCGCACACACGACACATGTAGAGACTAAGAGGGGCCTTGTCAAGTAGAGCTATGTTTCAACCTGAAACACAAGGAAAAACATTCTTGCCATACTAATTTACATTTTTACACTTTCACTCCCCATTCCCAGGTCAAAGTTAATCAACCCATTGAGTTCTTATAAACAAAGTCTAAGATATTGACCACCTGTGTTCTCACTTTGCAGGCTAGAGAAAGTAAAAATGGGTAAAATTGTTCTATTGCAATATGACTAAGGATCATCCAAGCTGAGGTTATTCAGTCAACACTATGAATACAGAGTCATGCATGTTTAAACACTATGCTATAACAGCTTCACAAAGTATGATTGACGTTACCAACGAGAATTATACATACACAGACACAGAGAAGCTGTTATTAGGGATTTTCGAATCCCTCCAGCTAATGAATGCAGTATAAAGTATTGATGGAGCACTTGAACTGCTAGACTGACTGTGCTAGAGGACTCAGAATCAGGGATGGCAGCTTCACTATCCTTTCAGGGCTGTTTTTCTGTAAGGTGCTCAGTTACCTTTGAGCTTACTTAGCACGGGGAAAGAGATTACAAAAACAATGGGGAGTTATCGTGCAAACATTCATAGAATGCTGACTTTGATAAAAATATCTTTAATGACAATGAAGAGTAACTTGAAAGTTCATTTCTTCCCAATGGTTTCAGAATAGGTCTTAACATCTAGGTCTGGGAACTCTGTACACATGTAAGTTATGTTGTCCTACTCTGCATGCATGGCCACATGAAAAATTAAATTCTTTGCAAGATGGCAACTGTTTTTCCAAAAATGACTTTCTAAGACTTAGAACACAGAATACGATAGCTTTTTAAGTTTCTATAGCTGCCTCCATACTATGTTTAAACTGATCTTTGAATGAGGAACAGCATAACTTCTCCCATAATCTGTTCTTGAAGAAATCAGCTTGGCTCACCCAGTTACAGAATGGAGATCCTAGACCTACTAGCTGCTCTGGCTTGATGTAGATTCATTTTTGTCCACTAATTTATCTCAGTTCGCTTTACATCTTGCTGGCAGTTCCTACTCCTCCCAATGCCCCCCTCAGAAAGCCCCTTCTTCCCAATACCCACCTCAGAAAGCCCCTTCCATCATACTTGTCTTCTCCTCTGAGAAGGAGGAGGCCCCTCTGGCTACCAACCCACTCTGGCACATCAAGCCATTGCAGGATTAAGCACGTCTTCTCACATTGAGGCCAGACAAGGCAGCTCAGTTAGGGGAAGAGGATCCACAGGCAGATAGCAGTCAGGGACACCCTTACTCCAGCTGTTGAGGAACCTCCCTGAAGACCAACCTGCATTCTGATTCTTTTAGTAAATGAACGCTCAAAACCCTTGATTTCCTTCTCTGCACCTCTAAGGTACTGGTTCACCACAGGACTTTCAACAGTATTTGCAAAGACCTAGAAGACTTGTCTAAATTTGTCTCCAGCCTATACCTGGATCCTCATTTCCCCTGACACACAAACCAAAGTAATTACATTGAGCCATCTACATTTCAATCTGCCTATTCACTCTATTTCTCCACACTTAGGGAGCCCCTCCTTTCTTCAAGCTTGAAGAGAGAACATCTTCATCATTTAAATTGGGACTCAGCTGCTCCTTGATTCTGTGCTGCTTCCACTGAGAAGAATGAAGCAGCTCTTCCATAGTTGTCTCTTATTGCTTTTGCTCTACTGAAGACTCCCAATAACACACTCTTGTAAGCCTTCTTATTTCAACCCCTCTTTTAGATGCTATTCATTTTGTGGAGCAAGTAATAGGTGACTTGAAAATATGTTTATACTTAAGAAGCTCAGCCAGTTTTTAGTTTGTTAGTAAAAAACTAATTAAGTCAACAAAATATTCAAATTGGATCATTAGGGAAATCATAGGTCCTTGCTTAATACTTCTCTTTAATTCTCTATAGCTTCATTATATATGGAAGATTTTTTCTTAATGTTTCCACATAGAGAATAATAGCAAAGTAGACAAATGGTTTACCAGGTTGAAACAAAATAACTTAGCAAGAACTCTGTAGAAGCTAGTGAATCTTTGAAATGCAGCATACCTGGAAAAGAGTTCTTGGATTGATAAACAGCATAGCAGAATTTTGAATCACAATGTTTATTCTTTATTTACATTAGTTTTAGGAGATTTTCTTTAAAGTTGCTTTAAGTAATCTTAAAGCCATGATTTCTCACTAATTTAAATAACTCATGTTGTTTGATTTTATCTTCATACAATTTTAAGACTTAATTTTCTCATTCTTATAGTGAATCTAATTTTATGTATTGATTATAAAGTTAAATTGTTCATGGAAATATTTTATTGTCTTCTGTGACTATGATTTGTAGTGATACAAAAATGATATCATCCTCACCTCATATTTTTGATTTATAGAACCACAGGATACTGTTAATACTACCGTTTTCCCACTGAAAATAGTGGAGTGATTACAGACTTTTTTGATGTAGATAAAAGGATCTGTACACACAGTTGTATGCTCTGGAACAGTTTTGTAAGTCTTCATTTAAACTTTGATAAACCATTATACCTTTGACGGAGAGAGGAAAGAAGCACAAGAAAGATCTTCAGGGAGAGATCAGACATTCTGTCTTGGTCATGGGGAATTTAATGTGATAGGGAGACATTTAAGTAGTGATGTCTGGCAGACAGAGAGAGATAAGAGTCCAGACAGAAATAAAGAGGCCAGAAACAAGATATACCTTCCTATCAGCACAGACAGAAAGCTGTGGGGAAATGAGACCTCTGTGATTATAGGGAGGACAGAAAGCTGAGAAAAATCCATGGAACATAAATGAACAGTGGCATCCTAACAGACATGCTAGGTGCTAATGTCATTTATATAGCATTTTTGCCATTTATGGAAAGTCTTCACAGGTATTATGTTATTATGGTAATGTAGGAACGGTGATGATCATTATTATTTGACAGGAATCAGTGGTCTGGTTTATTGATCCTTGCCTCTGTTTAAAATATGATAGAAACATCTCCTAAAACATCCCATATCTTCTAATCAAGAAACACAATGGAAAGGAAGAAATTTCAATAAGTGCCCTATTGCAATTTGTTATTGACACATTTTACAACCAGAATGATAACAAAATCAACATCATCTGGTTGTTTGTCCATAGAGTCAGTGTCTCTGGGTTTTTGCACTGTAACCAGCAATTGTCAGATCTCTTCATATATCTGAGTACATCCTGCTTCCAGTCATCTAAACATCTCAGTTATAATAGTTATCTCAAACTATGATATAGAAATTAAATTCCCTAGAAACAACTAATTCATTGTAATTCAAAACAATTCATGTGTAAGAATTGATATTTGCATTAGATTGGTAAGAATGAGAAAGAAAAGTTAAAGCCACTAACTAATCATTGAAATGCCATTTGACCCTAAGTACTGCTAAATAGTGTGATGCTTAATTTCCTATAAGAAAAATCATTCATATTTTTCTAAAAGTGAGTGCTAAATATTACATATATAATAAGTAGTATATAGAAAGAATGGGTATAATGTACATATAGACAAAACATCTTTATAGTCTATTAGGACT
Organism: Rattus rattus; assembly: GCF_011064425.1. NCBI lineage: Eukaryota > Metazoa > Chordata > Mammalia > Rodentia > Muridae > Rattus > Rattus rattus. Next base: position 7,557,291 of record NC_046161.1, read on the forward strand.
ATATTGATCTGTAGAAAGCCCTGAAGAGGGATAATAGGTATATGCCAAGAAAGTCTATATCTATGTATGCATACAATGTTTGCATGTAATTATGTGCCAAGTAATATTTCAGTTAAGTTGACTCATTTATAGTGATCCAATAATATTACTATAATGTAGGTGAAAATTTCCCATTACCTAGGTGACATTAATCTAGCCATCCAAAAATTTTAGTGTGGTTCATTATAAATATAAACACACGTACTTCAATTCCAGTTTCTTGTGTACCTTTTTCTGGGAATTTGTTTTCCTTAAACAGTGAAGTGAATAAAAAAATGTAAGCGAGTCCATCTCAGTACAGTTTAGAGAACCAGAGATTTTATTGTGGATGTGAGAAGAGTGTTTGTGAGGAGTTTATTTACAGGGCTGTAATAACTGACAGGTATTTTCATTGCTCACAGTTCCTCCACAGCACGGATAAAGCCTCACAAGAAGGCACACACTGCTGGAGTATCCTGCATGACCTGCATGTAGCTTTGCTGCTCCGAGTTTCTCCAGCAATTGTTACTGCCTCTCCAGTCTGTCCAGCAGAGTACAGGCACTCATGAGTATTATATATTTCAAGAACTTCCCAAAGTTTACTAGTTGTTTACTTCCTAAGCCTTATAAATTTAATTTACTTCCTCTGTCATAAGGAGAAACTCTCCAGAATAGAATATTTTCTACAGAGAAAATTGCTACTAAAGCATTTCTGTGAAATGAAACAACATAACATACATTAGGTGTACAGGAGGCTACTCCATTGAGATTTAGGTTAGTGTATGTTGGGATATTCACAAAAGAGCATAGGTATAAAACTGCCCAGCAACACATTCTCAGATGATGTCTATGAATATTGATAGGAGATATTGTATTATAGTATAAGTTGGAAAGCTACAGGTGTACATATAAAACCAAATTAGAGTTCTTTCATTTTGGGCAATAACCAAGAGTGGGTTAGCGCCTCAGAAATATACTTGGTATAGAAGTGCAAGGGTCCAGAGTTTTTAAAAAATAAAGACTACACAAACCACAGTTACATCAATCTTAATAGAGGGTCACATTAACCTTGCAACATCTCTTTTGGCAGATAATTTCAGTTATTTCAGATACAACATGACAATTAATTTTGATTTATACATGTATTAGTAATTTAATTTATGTTTAATTTACAAACATTAATTACAAACATTAATTACTTTGGTTAAAACATCTGGACCATGGTCAGAGCCATGAGAAATTTCCAATATCTTGCCAAGGAAGACATGGCTATGTCAGAAGGGACTAGCAGGTGGCATTGCCCTAATCACTTCCATGGGACAACTGACATTCTGTTTTTATGTTTTTAGTGATGTGCATTCATGAGAGGAACATTATGAGAGTTGTACATGATCCAAAGCCTAGAGCACTGAATACCCACAGTCTCTAATGGTTGACATGAGGCAGTGCATGGAGTTCATTGTCTTGTTCCAATAGATATTAAAAATGTAGACTGTCTTGGGAACATACAAAATGTAAGAAGTTTCATTGAGGTGACTTACAGAAAAGTGAGAAATTGAGAAGATGTTGGAAATTAAATAAAGAAAAAACAGAGAGTAAAAATGAATTCCAAGATGGGGGAAAAGCCATCAAACTTTCTTGTTCAGGATTTTTATACTGTGATAGCAAACACTGGACAAAGGTGAAGGCAATAGCGATGAGATTGATCAATTCTGTCAGCAATCATCGGCTGAACTTTGGAGGTCAAAATGTTTTATGAATGACCCTTGGGCCCAAACAGGGATGTGATAAATTAATGCTTATGTGTTACCTGTAGAGTGAGTGGTACTCAAAGCCCCTAGTTATCCATCTTTGACTTGTGATTTGTAAACAATTGACCTTAACTGCCTGCCAGCTTCTGGCTGTCCTTATCACCAAACTGGCCGGTGTCTCATTGGTGTTCAGTAGAACATGAGTTCTTTGTTCTCACATTTACATTATCAGTATTTAACTTTATTATGATAACATAATTATTCAATCAAATATTTAATGTAATTAACATGATAATTGTATCCAATTAATTGTATAGTTTCTATGCAACAACATGAAAAAGTCCATGAGGGTCTGGTTGTATTTACAGGTTTATATGCCTGTGTATGCATAAATAGAGAAGATAAAATGTCTGTGGCATTATGGAGTTCCGTCCCTGGATCATTCATTATATGGTTGCTGTCCTCTTGAAGTCTCATCAGTGTGGGCTTGCACAGGAGAAGTAGATGAAACTGGGCTCATTGATGTGCCTTCCTGGAAACTGAAGGAAGCCAACACAGACTCAGAATTTAGAGCCTACTGTGAAGGGCACCTGAGTTGCTCGTTCTCTGACTCTGTAGTTAATCTCAGTGAATGCCACTGATTCACAAGTGAGGATCTGTGGAACTGTTACATGGGTCCATTTCGGGGGCCCCACCTGGCCTCCATAAGCTTTTTCTTTCACTCTGCTTATAAGCTAAAAAAGTTCAGGTGGTTGACTTTTCACACAAATTATTGTTAATGTCAACAAATTTCTAGAGCTACATCAGACAAGGATTAAGGTTAGGGTTAGGGTTAAAGCCTGATTAAATTTAGAATTAAAGTTATCATTAAGATTTGATTTAGGGTAAGGGCTAGGGTTAGAATTTGGGTTGCTGTTAATTTTAAGATAGAATGTTAATGGTTAAAGTTGAGGTCTGGAAACTGGAGTTAATATAAAAACAACCACACATAGACTGATACATCTGGAAATTTTGCAAAAACAAATGTATAAGACCATTTTGAAAATAAAAAAAAAGGCAAATACTAGGAGGTTTTATTTTAAAATAAAGAAAGACATAGCATGAAGAATATGAGAAATGAAAATATCAATCATAAATAACACTAAAATAAGGAAAAGATAAAAATGATAAGGTTTAATGCGCACTGTATAGGAATACAAAAATACTGTTGTTCTATCATGGAATATATTAAACAAAATCACAAAGTCAAAGGTGGATAATAAACAGTACCTTACACAGACTTTATGTTTCAGGAAAATGCACGTAAAATATAACTTGGTTGGAATGCTTTTAAAGAATAAAACATGTGAAGAGCCTTTTTATAATGTTTTGAAGAAGTTAAGAGAACATTAGTCAACTACATGTAACTTTTGGTAAGTACAGTGAAGACATTGGTCTATAATCCTTCAAGAAATATTTGAAAGTCTAATGAGGTAAATGTAGTTTAAAACTGAAGTGTGAAATGACTACACTCAACAGACTATAATAAGAATCAAGTTATCCAAATTCCAGTTGATGCAGGGAAAATAAGAATTCATATGCTGTTGGCAGTATTGGAAAGAGGGATAAATTCTCAAGAAAATATGATATGCCATTCTTAACTCAGAAGCTATCTCCCACTGACAAGCACTCGCAAATGAATTATTTGCTTTCTCTCATGTAGTCTCACTGAGGATACAAATGACTGTGTAGCATGGGTGCGCTGCCCAGCAGTAGATGGCCAACATAAAACTAACTCAAAGCTATTGTTAGCCACTCTTTGTCTCATACTACATTTTCTTGCTGTTTATTTGTTTTGTACTTCACAGGTCCTTTGCATATATATATATTATGGTTTCTAGGTTTGTGCTTTTATCTAAAATTTTGTGTGTAAACCTCTGATCTTTTTCTTTGGCTCCTTTTTTATCTGTTGGCTTTCGTTTTTCATCAATCTGGCTTGGTTTTTAAGTTTATCTTATTGTATACTATGATTTGAAATGGAAATACCTTGTTTCTTTAACAAATCAGTTGTGTCATGTGATTCATTTCTAAAAGCTACATGTGAAAGGTCACATGATTTTTCAAGGTACACACACACACACACACACACACACACACACTAAATGTTGCCTCCTGGTCCCCCCTCACAGAGATTTTCCAACTATCTGCCCTTCACCACTGAGAAGGCAGTTCCCTCACAATCCCTCAATTTGGTGCACCAAGTCTGCAGAATTAGGCACATCCTTCCCCACTGAGTTCTGACAACTTAGCCCTCTGCTACATATGTGCCAGGGACCTCAGACCAGCCAATGCATGTTCTTTGGGTAGTTTCTAGGAGCTTCCCAGTATCCATGTTAGTTGACATTCTTGGTCTTTCTGTGCAGTTGACATCTCCCTGAGGGCCTTAATTATTCCCCCAACTCTTCCACAGGGGTTCCCAAACTCCATCCAATGTTTGTTGGTGTTTGTGTCTGTCAGTCAGCTGCTAGGTAGAGCCTCTTAGAGAGTTGCAATGCTAGGCTTCTGTCATAAAGCACATCATAGAATCATGAATAGGAAGTGAAAGATTGGTGCCTGTCCATGGGATGAGTCTCAAAATAGGCTTTTCATTGATTAGCCATTCCTTTAGTCTCTGCTTCACCTTTGTCCCTGCATTTCTTTTAGACAGGACCAATTTTGGGTTAAAAGTTTAATATGTGGGTTGGTGTCCCCATCTATCCCCCAGGGTTCCTATCTGGTTACTGGAGGTGAGCTCTTCAGGTACCATATCCTAACTGTTGTGGGTTTCTACTAAGGTCACCTGCATGGATTCCTGGGAACCTCCCCAATCCTGGGTTTCTGGGATTTCCTACACAATGCCCCATCCGTGACCCCTGGCAGCTGCATATTTCCATTTATTCTCCTGTTCTCTTCCTTTGTTTTCCATTTTCAGGGTTGCCCCACTTTCTGTTTTCTTTATTACTTCCATTTTCCTTTTCAGGTCTTGGTCAGTTTTACTCATATCCTTCACCTGTTGATTGTGAATTCTTGTATTTCTTTATATTTATTTACTTCTTCTTTTAATGCCTTTACCTTTTGAATGTTATTTTCCTGAAGTAAGGGATTGGTCATGTCTATTTAAAGACCTCTATTATCTTTATAAGATCTTCATCCTGTGCTTCAGTTTCATTAGGAAATCCAGTTTGTTGTAGCAGGGTAGCTGGGCTCAGGTTGTGCCATATTGCCCTGGATTTGGTTAATTGTGTTCTTACACTGACTTTTATGTATCTGCTTTTTGCTGGTACTCACTGGATTATCCTGATTGCAGCAGGACTTCTTGGGAAGAAAGGGTCAACAATGGAGATCAGGGAACACTACTCATTTGGCTGTGTTTCAAGCCGATTCCTATCTGCAGGCTGTATTAGGGTGGAACCAACTCTGGAAGCTGTGTCCTAATCAGACCTAGCTGGGGTGGTGGGTAGGTCCAACTAGGAGGTATGGTTAGTCAGGGGTCCAAGCTGACTAGTTTTGGGGCCCCCAAAGTTTTCAAGGGGAGGCACACAACTTAGGGGTCCCACAACTCTTCTCCAGACTGGAGAGCCAGGCCACAGCTACACAAGCTCATGTGATGTTTTAATGAAAACAGATACTTGGGAGGACATGCGCTGGTTAGAAAGAATATAAATGGAACTCTACAAACAGTGAGAGGAAGCTCTTGCATTGCTATACCACGCAACGTGTTGCTCTTCATTCACCAAAGAACTTGTCGTATTCCAGTTGATTGTGGCCACTGCCACTGAATTCTGCCTATTCTATGGAGCCTTGCTGTTTCTGCTGGATTATGTTGTGGATACTGATTTGTGCTAGTTGTTTGCCATTGAATTGGACTGCTGCTTTTCTGACAACAAAGAATGTAATATCCCCCAAGAAACTAATTCTAAATAGGTTTACAACACACTTTTCCTATTAACTTTCTTTTTCTGCTACCTCTAGTCAGTGGGTGAGAAGGCAGGTTGAATTGTTTAAGAACTCTAAATTGAATAGGCTTTGAAAAAATCTAAGTCTACAATTATTCCTATTTTTTTTAGATTCTTGTTTGTATTCCAATGAGAAAGAGAAACAAAGGGTAGAGATTTGAATGGGTGGGCAAATGGGGAAGATCTCAAAAAGTTGGGGGAAGGGAAATTATAATCAGAATATATTGTATGAAAAATTCAGCTTATTTAAAAATAATATGTCATTATCACTGTAAGCATTAAATATTATAACAATTTAAATGTCAAAAAATATAACTTTCATATTTATCAGAATAACTGTGTAGCATACTCATGGCATATATAGCATGTGTGTTGAAATCTCCATTATTTACATTGGGCTTGATTATTAAAAAGACTCTTGACAACCCAGTTTAAATCAGAACTTCCACTATTACTAGTGAGTATAAAATGTACAATAATAGGCATTCTCATATCTGTTCTCTCCTGCCTCCCTTTAGGTGCATAAAACATACTTTTAAAAGTCTGAAGAGAGAGGTCAGCAATAATGCTTCAAATTTTTTTAACTCCAGTCTAAGTAGAACCACTCTACTCTTTTAGCCTCTATAGCCATCTGCACACACACAAACAATCACACACACACACACACAATCACACACACACACACACACACAATCACACACACACACACACAAATGAATTAATGACAAAATAAAAATCTTACAAGTATTTTATAAGGTAATTCAAACTATCTTAATTTAACACCAGCAGTAATTTTTTCTAGTTTCTGCTTTCAAATCCTCATCTCACTCATCCTACTCTCAAACTTAAATAAGCAGACTTTAGTTCCAACAAAGTAGTGAATGCAAAGACTCAAGGTTGTTAGTGATGCTGAGAATACAGGGTTATCGCATGTTGAGTCCTGAACAAGGCATTCGCACCCCTTATAAGGCAGAGTAAAAACTACATAAAAGGGGATAAAAAGAGTGTATGAATCCAAATCTGAGAAGGACAGATACATTCTATTCTAGGTGTGCTTAAAAATTTAAAACCTGTGAATGCACTACATACTCAAAAATAAAATAAAACTTGCAGATAAAATCCTGAGGTACAGTGTGTATGTTTGTGCGTGTGTGTGTGTGTGTGTGTGTGTGTGTTTGCATGCATGTGCACATGTCTATGAGAAGTAAGATAGAAAAATGGACAAACAATCCTACCTTTAAAATCTGTAGGCATAATGGTTTTGTGAACTGTGTAAAGATTATCCTTGTATTATTCTCCGACTCCATTTCTTGTTGCAATTCTGACACATCAGGCATTGTAGTGCATATTCTAAGTATCTCCTGTTTCAAGTTTGTGTAAACATTGCTCCCCATTTATTCTCTGACTTGTCAAAACAATCTGATGGTTGGGATAAAGATGGACTAGGGACCAGCCAAAGAAAAGGAGATAGCGAGGAGTTGCCACAAAGAGGGTCAAGAAGACATCATGGGAACATACCTGGATCAGAGAGTCAGACCAACACTAAAATGCAAGTATCTTCAGGATTTTGGCTGGGAGGCAGCCAAATTGTATTAAAGAACATAATATGCTAGTAACTGCTCAGGTAATGTGCTGCGAGCTTTCTCAAATAAATCTTACAGTCTCTGTCTCATTTATGTGGGAACTAGCCAGGATAGAGAAAATTATTACTTATAAAAATGCTTTTATCAAAATTGATAGTTCTGAGGTTTTTAAATTATGTAGTCTTAACAAAATAAAGAGGCAAGTTGAAATTAACTCCATAAGGCCATTTTGTGAGGGAATAGCAAGGGACTTGTTTAAAAATAGTGGGAGGATTGATGGAGGTTAGTGTTGAGACAGCAAAGTCTATTGTTAATGCAGGCACATACAACTGTACACAGCCCCGCATCATATTGATTACCAATAAAGAAGCACTGTCCATAGATCAAAAATTGACTTCAATTCCAAATACAAATTGAGTTTTTTTGGTGAGGTTCTCAGCTTAAAATATATTTCATTTTTTAATACAGTTGTGTAATTGGTGTTTTCACTTTTCCCTTTAGTTCAGAGGTCAATGATGAGAAAACTGGTGGTGCAAAATGTATTATTGGTATTGAAATCCACCAACTAAAAGCAACAGCCATATAGTAGTGGAAAGAGAATGAAAACGCTGTTCGAAATCTACTTCCCTTACCATTAAATTTATGATTTTCTTTGAGATTCACGCAAAATTTCCTTAAGTTAACAGTATTAACTGTATGGGTTTTGAAAACACAGGGTGGCTGGGTCATCAAGATCTATGCTGTAATTCCATCTTGGCAACTCTTTATCTTATTATTATGATAAAAATTAACATCTGTCTCATAACATCTATGATGTTGTATATGGAACACCCAATTAAAAATTACTAGGCTAATTAATAAGATGTGCAGTGTGCAAGATACAAAACTAATATTTTTTAAGATACTGTTTTATACATTAAAATGAAAATTCTAACTTTTGGGTCTTGGCTCCAAGATGTTACAAGAATGAAGAAACAACAGGAGTGCCAAGCAGGTTCTGCCCCTGTGCAGCCAATTCTCTTTACCAATTGCCAGGTGGGCACCTGAGGATGAGACCATTATGAAGTCCATTATTTGGAATTTATAGAGACCGGTGCAATCAGGGACATACCGAAAGCAAGTGCCTTTTTTGATGCTTACGTATTTCCAAAACTCCATGTCAACTGCATTACTGTTTGAGCTATGTCATTCATAGCAAGGGAGTAAGGAATCAATTTCACAAAGCTAGAAGACACCTCCACCATGACTTAGACCAACATTTCTCAACCTGTAGGTAGATCTTGCTTGGGGTTACATATCATATATACTGAATATTAAATATTTACATAACAGTGCAAAACAATGGCAAAATTACAGTTGTGAAATAACAATAAACTAATTTGATGATTGAGGCCATGGTAAAGTAAGGAACCGTTTTAAAGCATCACACCAATAGAAAGACTGGGAATCACTGCTGTAGATGCTGGTGCTGCATTACAACCCTAGCACACCCATGTAAGGAGGTGGCTTCATAAAGACAGGCCAAAAGAGCCTAAAATGCAAGTTAAACTTAAAAATGAGATTCTTCAAATTGAATTAATTTAGAACACAATTGTATTTCTACTAATGTAAAAAAATAAATTTCTGATTAAGGTAATGAAAAGTATCTAGATATATACATTGAGATTATAGAATTCAGACAAATAAATTGATGAAGAGTTAAATGAATAATTAGCAAAAATATTCACAAATATGATGACCCAATATTCTGGAGAGGCAAATACTCCTCAAATTGATCTGTGGCTTTAACGTAGTCCTCATCAAAAGTCAAATGATTGGATGTGGAAAAGAATGAGGTGACAGTGAAATGTAAAAATGCAAGGAATCCTGAGTAGGCAAAGCTGCCCTCAATAAATACAGCACTGAGTTGCATTCGCCCATTTGAAGTTGTTTTACACATGTACAGAATCCATTTTGTTGCACATTTTCTCTTATAATCACCAGTAAGAGTAGAAGTCATAATATAACCTGACTTATGAGTCTTTTCAATAATCAAGAACCATGTAAATAATGCAGTGTTCAGACAAATACCATGAATGTGCTACTCAATTATTCTGAGAAGTATTAGAGTAAAATATTGTATGATGTTTATATCAATATTCAACATTTGCAATAATAATATATTATATTTGAAACTAATTGTTTTCATACACTATACTCTGATCATGAGTTCCATTTTCCCCCAACCCCTTTAAATATCTATATTTTAAATGATATTAGGCGACCAGTGTAAAAGTGTCATTTTACCCCCAAAGATGTCACAGTGCACAGGGTGAGAACCTGTGTCCTGCATGATGACTCTGAACTCCAGATCCTTTTGCCTCCTCTACTTCTCAAGTGCTGGATTTTCAAGTGTGTGTAGTTATTCCTAGCCATATGTATATTTTTACATTCTACTTTGGGAGAGTTAATTGTAGTTTTCCCCTGGTGTGAAATTTTTTCCATTAACTCTCACTTTTCTTCTAAATTTGTCAGTCAGGTCTGTTTCCCTTTTTTTGTATGCAAAAATATAGCCTAAAGCCAACTTGTGTGTTACTTATTAAAATGCTTAGTTTCTGTGAAGTATCACCTTCACATTTTCATCATATGCTGTAACCACTTGATAGCTCCTGTTAAGAGTTAACATGTGAAAAGGAGAGGTAGAGATGCCTTAGGCTCTTAGGAACTATCAAGAGCAAGCTTCTTAAATACTGAAGTAAACACTAATCACAGCTATGTACATTGAGCCTAACACCCATCTTGGTTCTATGTAAGGTTCAATTACAAAATATATTAAAATTAACCCTTTAAACATGAGGTTAATGTTGACTCTTTTATCTAACATCTAAATGCTTTCTAGTTTCATCCAAGTGTGTGACATTATAGTGATGTTCAAATCTCTATATAAAAATCTACACTCATCTTTCAACAATCTACTTGAAGAGGCATGATCTTCTTTCCGTTCCCTCATAGAACAACCTCATAGAAGAAGGGGGAGAAGAATAGGATAGGAGGTTGATGGATGGGAAACCAGGAAAGTGGATAACATTTGAAATGTATTTTAAAAATATCCAATAAAAATAGAGATTTTTCTTTTCTGGTCCTGTTTATTTGATCTTCTATAGGCTTCTTATACCTTTATGTTCATTTCTTTCTTAAATTGGGGAAGTTTTCCTCCATGATTTTATTGAAAATGTTTGCAGGTTTTTGGAGTTGGGAATCTTTGTGCTCTTCTATTCCAATTATTCTTAGATTTGGTCTTTTCATTGTATCCTGAATGTCCTTGATAATTTCCTTGACAGTTGTGTCAGTCTTGTTTACAGTATCTTCTACACCTGAGATTCTCTCTTCTATCTCTTATATTCTGTTGGTGATGCTTACGTCTGTAATTCCTGACCTCTTCCCTCATTTTTTCTAAAGATATTTACTTAATAAAAGTTTATGGTTTGGCGTCCAGTACCAGCAAACAATTTTAAATGGCAGTAAATTTCATAAAAGCCACTGAATGAGATGTGGGCCAAGCTGAATATGCCCTTGCTTTTGTGTTTGCCTCTATAAAATGCTTGCTTGAAACCAAGCTCCAAATTTAACCATCCTGTGCTCCTATCAGATTCAGTGGTGAGCCCAAGCTCAAGCTTGAATAAAATAGATACTAGTTTTGCAACTCCATAGGAAGAGCAACAATATCAACCAAGCAGACTTCTCAAAGCTCCCAGGGACTAAATCACCTACCAAAGAGTATACATTGGAGGGACCCAAAGCTCCAGCTGCATATGTAGCAGAGGATGGCCCTATCTGGCATCAGTTGGAGGGGAAGTTCTTGGTCTTGTGAAGGTTTGATAACTCAGCTAGGGCAATGCTAGGCGGCTGAGGTGGGGGAAGTAAATGCGTGGGTAGGGCAGCACCCTAATAGGAGCAGGAAGAAGGGGTGCAAGGGGGTTTGTGGAGGGGAAACTGGGAAGGGAACTAACATTTGAAATGTAAATAAATAAAGTAACCAATAAAAAATAAAAGACACTGTGTCATTTTATCAGAATTAGCTCCTTGGTGGTCTTTTGGAACTTGGAATCCTAAATAGGCACAACAGTGTAGCAATCAGTTATCTTTCCATGATCCAACAAAAGCCTTTTCACAAGTATGAGCTGATAATGTAAAATACTGTGTTGAATGATGAACATGTGTCCTCTATTATAATGGGACAGACGCGCATATATATATATATATATATATATATATATATATATATATATATATGAAATTGTTACTGTAATCTTTTGTTCCCGGGCAGTTTTATTTTTCTGTTATTCTCTTCTAGGCATTCCACAAGATGGAATGTGTTTTTCTTTTATTACCATCACAAAGAAGGAGATGGGGATGCTTTTAGACTTGACAGATTTGGCCACATCTTCACACTGATTATAAATTGATTAATGATTTATATGAATAAAAGCTTGTGAGTTAAAATTGACTTTCCTCAGAAAGTTTGAAATATTAGCTATATTACATCCCTTCCTCCCCCCTTCCTTGTGGGTGTTCCCCCCCACCCCTCCCCCATTGCCCCCTCCCCCGACAGTCTAGTTCACTGGGGGTTCAGTCTTAGCAGGACCCAGGGCTTCCCCTTCCACTGGTGCTCTTACTAGGATATTCATTGCTACCTATGAGGTCAGAGTCCCGGGTCAGTCCATGTATAGTCTTTAGGTAGTGGCTTAGTCCCTGGAAGCTCTGGTTGCTTGGCATTGTTGTACATATGGGTCTCAAGCCCCTTCAAGCTCTTCCAGTTCTTTCTCTGATTCCTTCAACGGGGGTCCTATTCTCAGTTCAGTGGTTTGCTGCTGGCATTCGCCTCTGTATTTACTGTATTCTGGCTGTGTCTCTCAGGATCCATCTACATCCGGCTCCTGTCGGTCTTCACTTCTTTGCTTCATCCATCTTGTCTAATTGGGTGGCTCTATATGTATGGGCCACATGTGGGGCAGGCTCTGAATGGGTGTTCCTTCAGTCTCTGTTTTAATCTTTGCCTCTCTCTTCCCTGCCAAGGGTATTCTTGTTCCCCTTTTAAAGAAGGAGTGAAGCCTTCACATTTTGATCATCCGTCTTGAGTTTCATTTGTTCTAGGCAACTAGGGTAATTCAAGCATTTGGGCTAATAGCCACTTATCAGTGAGTGCATACCATGTATGTCTTTCTGTGATTAGGTTAGCTCACTCAGGATGATATTTTCCAGTTCAACCATTTGCCTCTGAATTTCATAAAATCGTTGTTTTTTGATAGCTGAGTAATATTCGATTGTGTAGATGTACCACATTTTCTGTATCCATTCCTCTGTTGAAGGGCATCTGGGTTCTTTCCAGCTTTTGGCTATTATAAATAAGGCTGCGATGAACATAGTGGAGCACGTGTCTTTTTTATATGTTGGGGCATCTTTTGGGTATATGCCCAAGAGGGGTATAGCTGGATCCTCAGGCAGTTCAATGTCCAATTTTCTGAGAAACCTCCAGACTGATTTCCAGAATGGTTGTACCAGTCTGCAACCCCACCAACAATGGAGGTGTTCCTCTTTCTCCGCATCCTCGCCAGCATTTGCTGTCACCTGAGTTTTGATCTTAGCCATTCTCACTGGTGTGAGGTGAAATCTCAGGGTTGTTTTGATTTGCATTTCCCTGATGACTAAAGATGTTGAACATTTCTTTAGGTGTTTCTCAGCCATTCGGCATTCCTCAGCTGTGAATTCTTTGTTTAGCTCTGAACCCCATTTTTTTTAATAGGGTTATTTGTCTCCCCTCTTGGTCTAACTTTTTGAGTTCTTTGTATATTTTGGATATAAGGCCTCTATCTGTTGTAGGATTGGTAAAGATCTTTTCCCAATCTGTTGGTTGCCGTTTTGTCCTGACCACAGTGTCCTTTGCCTTACAGAAGCTTTGTAGTTTTATGAGATCCCATTTGTCGATTCTTGATCTTAGAGCATAAGCCATTGGTGTTTTGTTCAGGAAATTTTTTCCAGTGCCCATGTGTTCCAGATGCTTCCCTAGTTTTTCTTCTATTAGTTTGAGTGTGTCTGGTTTGATGTGGAGGTCCTTGATCCACTTGGACTTAAGCTTTGTACAGGGTGATAAGCATGGATCGATCTGCATTCTTCTACATGTTGACCTCCAGTTGAACCAGCACCATTTGCTGAAAATGCTATCTTTTTTCCATTGGATGGTTTTGGCTCCTTTGTCAAAAATCAAGTGACCATAGGTGTGTGGGTTCATTTCTGGGTCTTCAATTCTATTCCATTGGTCTATCTGTCTGTCTCTGTACCAATACCATGCAGTTTTTATCACTATTGCTCTGTAATACTGCTTGAGTTCAGGGCTAGCGATTCCCCCTGAAGTCCTTTTATTGTTGAGGATAGTTTTAGCTATCCTGGGTTTTTGTTATTCAGATGAATTTGCAAATTGTTCTGTCTAACTCTTTGAAGAATTGGATTGGTATTTTGATGGGGATTGCATTGAATCTGTAGATCGCTTTTGGTAAAATGGCCATTTTTACTATATTAATCCTGCCAATCCATGAGCATGGGAGATCTTTCCATCTTCTGAGGTCTTCTTCAATTTCTTTCTTCAGAGTCTTGAAGTTCTTGTTGTACAAATCTTTTACTTGCTTGGTTAAAGTCACACCGAGGTACTTTATATTATTTGGGTCTATTATGAAGGTGTCGTTTCCCTAATTTCTTTCTCGGCTTGTTTCTCTTTTGTGTAGAGAAGGCTACTGATTTATTTGAGTTAATTTTATACCCAACCACTTTGCTGAAGTTGTTTATCAACTTTAGTAGTTCTCTGGTGGAACTTTTGGGATCACGAAAATATACTATCATATCATCTTCAAAAAGTGATATTTTGACTTCTTCTTTTCCGATCTGTATCCCCTTGACCTCCTTTTGTTGTCTGATTGCTAGAACTTCAAGAACTATATTGAATAAGTAGGGAGAGAGTGGGCAGCCTTGTCTAGTCCCTGATTTTGGTGGGATTGCTTCAAGTTTCTCTCCATTTAGTTTAATGTTAGCCACTGGTTTTGCTGTATATGGCTTTTACTATGTTTAGGTATGGGCCTTGGATTCCTATTCTTTCAGGACTTTTATCATGAAGGGGTGTTGAATTTTGTCAAATGCTTTCTCAGCATCTAATGAAATGATCATGTGGTTTTGTTCTTTCAGTTTGTTTATATAATGGATCCGTTGATGGTTTTCCGTATATTAAACCATCCCTGCATGCCTGGGATGAAGCCTACTTGATCATGGTGGATGATTGTTTTGATGTGCTCTTGGATTCGGTTTGCCAGAATTTTGTTGAGTATTTTTAAATCGATGTTCATAAGGGAAATTGGTCTGAAGTTCTCTTTCTTTGTTGGGTCTTTGTGTGGTTTAGGTATAAAATGAGTAATTGTGGCTTCATAGAAGGAGTTGGTAGTGCTCCATCTGTTTCAATTTTGTGGAATAGTTTGGATAATATTGGTATGAGGTCTTCTATGAAGGTCTGATAGAATTCTGCACTAAACCCGTCTGGACCTGGGCTCTTTTTGGTTGGGAGACCTTTAATGACTGCTTCTATTTCCTTAGGAGTTATGGGGTTGTTTAACTGGTTTATCTGTTCCTGATTTAACTTGGTACCTGGTATCTGTCTAGGAAATTGTCCATTTCCTGCAGATTTTCAAGTTTTGTTGAGTATAGGCTTTTATAGTAAGATCTGATGATTTTTTGAATTTCCTCTGAATCTGTAGTTATGTCTCCCTTTTCATTTCTGATTTTGTTAATTTGGACACACTCTCTGTGTCCTCTCGTTAATCTGGCTAAGGGTTTATCTATCTTGTTGATTTTCTCAAAGAACCAACTTTTGGTTCTGTTGATTCTTTCTATGGTCCTTTTTTGTTTCTACTTGGTTGATTTCAGCTCTGAGTTTGATTATTTCCTGCCTTCTACTCCTCCTGGGTGTATTTGCTTCTTTTTGTTCTAGAGCTTTTAGGTGTGCTGTCAAGCTGCTGACATATGCTCTTTCCTGTTTCTTTCTGCAGGCACTCAGCGCTATGAGTTTTCCTCTTAGCACAGCTTTCATCGTGTCCCATAAGTTTGGGTATGTTGTACCTTCATTTTCATTAAATTCTAAAAAGTTTTAATTTCTTTCTTTATTTCTTCCTTGACCAGGTTATCATTGGTAGAGCATTGTTCAATTTCCACGTATATGTGGGCATTCTTCCCTTATTGTTATTGAAGACCAGCTTTAGGCCGTGGTGGTCGATAGCACGCATGGGATTATTTCTATCTTTCTGTACCTGTTGAGGCCCGTTTTTTGACCAATTATATGGTCAATTTTGGAGAAAGTACCATGAGGAGCTGAGAAGAAGGTATATCCTTTTGCATTAGGGTAGAACGTTCTATAAATATCCGTTAAGTCCATTTGGCTCATGACTTCTCTTAGTCTGTCTACGTCTCTGTTTAATTTCTGTTTCCATGATCTGTCCATTGATGAGGTGGGGTGTTGAAGTCTCCTACTATTATTGTGTGAGGTGCAATGTGTGTTTTTGAGCTTTAGTAAGGTTTCTTTTACGTATGTAGGTGCCCTTGTATTTGGGGCATAGATATTTAGGATTGAGAGTTCATCTTGGTGGATTTTTCCTTTGATAAATATAAAGTGTCCTTCCTTATCTTTTTTGATGACTTTTAGTTGAAAATTGACTTTATTTGATATTAGAATGGCTACTCCAGCTTGCTTCTTCCGACCATTTGCCTGGAAAGTTGTTTTCCAGCCTTTCACTCTGAGGTAGTGTCTGTCTTTGTCTCTGAGGTGTGTTTCCTGTAGGCAGCAGAATGCAGGGTCCTCGTTGCGTATCCAGTTTGTTAATCTATGTCTTTTTATTGGGGAGTTGAGGCCATTGATGTTGAGAGATATTAAGGAATAGTGATTATTGCTTCCTGTTATATTCATACTTGGATGTGTTATGTTTGTGTGCTTTTCTTCTCTTTGTTTTGTTGCCAAAACGATTAGTTTCTTGCCTCTTCTTGGGTATAGCTTGCCTCCTTATGTTGGGCTTTACCATTTATTATCCTTTGTAGTGCTGGGTTTGTAGAAAGATATTGTGTAAATTTGGTTTTGTCATGGAATATCTTGGTTTCTCCATCTATGTTAATTGAGAGTTTTGCAGGATACAGTAGCCTGGGCTGGCATTTGTGTTCTCTTAGGGTCTGTATGACATCAGTCCAGGATCTTCTGGCCTTCATAGTTTCTGGCGAAAAGTCTGGTGTGATTCTGATAGGTCTGCCTTTATATGTTACTTGACCTTTTTCCCTTACTGCTTTTAATATTCTTTCTTTATTTTGTGCGTTTGGTGTTTTGACTATTATGTGACGGGAGGTGTTTCTTTTCTGGTCCAATCTATTTGGAGTTCTGTAGGCTTCTTGTATGCCTATGGGTATCTCTTTTTTTAGGTTAGGGAAGTTTTCTTCTATGATTTTGTTGAAGATATGTACTGGTCCTTTGAGCTGGGAGTCTTCACTCTCTTCTATACCTATTATCCTTAGGTTTGATCTTCTCATTGAGTCCTGGATTTCCTGTATGTTTTGGACCAGTAGCTTTTTCCGCTTTACATTATCTTTGACAGTCGAGTCAATGATTTCTATGGAATCTTCTGCTCCTGAGATTCTCTCTTCCATCTCTTGTATTCTGTTGGTAAAGCTTGTATCTACAGCTCCTTGTCTCTTCTTTTGGTTTTCTATATCCAGGGTTGTTTCCATGTGTTCTTTCTTGATTGCTTCTATTTCCATTTTTAATTCCTTCCACTGTTTGATTGTGTTTTCCTGGAATTCTTTCAGGGATTTTGTGTCTCCTCTCTATGGGCTTCTACTTGTTTATTTATGTTTTCCTGGAATTCTTTCAGGCATTTTTGTGATTCCTCTCTGTAGGCTTCTACTTGTTCTCTAAGGGGAGTTCATCATGTCTTTCTTGAAGTTCTCAGCATCATGATCAAATATGATTTTGAATCTAGATCTTGCTTTTCTGGTGTGTTTGGATATTCCATGTTTGTTTTGATGGGAGAATTGGGCTCCGATGGTGCCATGTAGTCTTAGTTTCTGTTGCTTGGGTTCCTGCGCTTGCCTCTCGCCATCAAATTATCTCTAGTGTTACTTTGTTCTGCTATTTCTGACAGTGGCTAAACTGTCCTATAGGCCTGTGTGTCAGGAGTGCTGTAGACCTGTTTTCCTCTCTTTCAGTCAGTTATGGGGACAGAGTGTTCTGCTTTCGGGCCTGTAGTTTTTCCTTTCTACAGGTCTTCAGCTGTTCCTGTGGACCTGTGCCTTGAGTTCACCAGGCAGGTCACTTGCAGCAGAAAGTTGGTCTTACCTGTGGTCCCGAGGCTCAAGTTAAGCTCAGGGGTTCTGCCCACGGGCTCTCCGAGGTGGCAGCAACCAGGAAGATCTGCGCCGCCTCTTCCGGGGCCTCCGTGCACCAGGGTTCCAGATGGCCTCCGGTGTTTTCCTCTGGAATCAGTAATGTGTGCAGAGAGCAGTCTCTTCTGGTTTCGCAGGCGTGTCTGCCTCTCTGAAGGTTTAGCTCTCCCTCCCCAGGATTTGGGTGCACTTGATGCCTTCAGGTTTTATGAGGGTTTCTGAAGACTTGCACTAAACTTTCTGCGAATAAGCTTTTAGTGTCCCTTTTACACAATCCCTGCTGAAATTGTCATGTATTTTGCTGTTAAAGAATGTTGGGGATCTATAAGTGTGGATCGACATTTTGCACTCTAAAGATAACTCTAATTCTTGTGCTGGAAGCTGACCAGCTTGCCAATCACTTCCATGATTTGTTCCTCATCCATGCACCTACCACACTTCATGTCCCTCGTTCCATATGTTCAGGACTCTACAACACTTTTGAGCTTTAGACTCTTCATCCGTTGGAGTCCTTTATTTCAGCTCTCTCATCTCAGTTCACTCATGATTTCAACTGTCTTTTCTCTTCCAAGTTTTCCCCTTTATATTCAAGTTTTTATATTACTGAACTACAGCTGAAATGAGTAAAATTAGATATAGCAATGCAAGTATGGGTCTGTTTACTCATACTAAATATGTAAAAGCTTTTT